>NW_023046063.1:0-77568 GCF_011762505.2 Arvicanthis niloticus | reverse complement strand
CCCCCCAGGATATTTACAGACCAAAGACTGTTCCCTATAGATTGATCCTACTAAGATTAGCTAAACTGGCTTCTTTGCTCAGCTGTGTATAATAACTCTGCCCGCCCCCTTGTTTATCTGTATATAATAACCGTAGCTCCATGTTGAGCTGTATGCAATAACCTCAACTCTCCGTTCAGTTGTATTTACTACATCCGCTAAGCATCTGGGTTGCTGTGTCTTCCCCATCAGAGTGTGCAGACCACGCAATCCCGGCTTTTTTTTGTCTATGTGTATCTCTGTGAGTATATGTGTCTGTCATTTCTCCATTCCCTCACTGCCCCAGTCAGGTCTGTCCCTGGCAGCCAGGACAAGGACAAAGCAGCATGTCTGACCAGTCTGTGGTTCTAAAAGCCCAGCTGAAGAATCATTGGTGTGTATGGACTTAGAGATGAAAATGTAGACCATCTGGTAGAATTTGACTTTTATGTTCATACAATTATTAAGGTATCTATAATTTTTTAACAAATTTATGTTATTTATAAAACATTTAATCTTATTTTATGTGCATTGCTGTTTGCCCACATGTCTGTGTGAGGTCTGTTTGAGTGTGTCAGATCCCCTGGAACTGGAGTTACAGACAATTGTAAACCATCGTGTGGGTGCTGGGAATTGAACCTGTGTCCTCTGGAAGAGTAGTCAATACTCTTAAACCACTGAGCCATCTCTTCAGGCCAAGACATCTGTATCTTAAAAATTACATGTTTATCTGGAACCCAAGTCTGCTTAGGCACCCTGTGCTTTCTGATGGCTTTGTTGCTAAACTTACTTCTGGTTTATATTCCTGAAGTCCATACACACCAATGATTCTTCAGCTGGGCTTTTAGAACTACAGACTGGTCAGACATGCTGCTTTGTCCTTGTCCTGGCTTCCAGGGACAGACCTGACTGGGGCAGTGAGGGAATGGAGAAATGACACATATACTCACAGAGATACACATAGACAAAAAAAGCCGGGATTGCGTGGTCTGCACACTCTGATGGGGAAGACACAGCAACCCAGATGCTGTCGAGTAATGCCTGTCAGGAGAGCTGCAATTGTGGGACCAGATTCTCCGTGTCATCTACCAGAGGTTCTGGGTTTCAGGTGTTGGAGATGAGTCCCTGCTCTGTTTTGTTCCGATTTCTTCCAGGACTGATTCATTTATCTGCTATTGGCTTCTTTCTCCTGAGGATCCGAGAAGATGCCACAGTAATTGTACGTGGAGCCGGAGAGATGTCTCAGAGGTTAAAGTCACTTGTTGCTTTTGGGAGGATCTATGTTTGTTCCTAGTACCAATGTCAGGCAGTCTATAACTAACTATAACTCCAGCCTCAGGGGACCTGATGCCCTCTTCTGGCCTATGTAGGGCACCAGCACAGACACATATGCAAGACAATACATACATATAATATAAGTAGCAAAGGAAATGAAAAGATAACAGTTAATGAATCTTTAATTGGGTAACAAAGAACCATCTTTCTTTAGATGGCTTCTGTAAGGGTCAAAGGCTCAGCAAGGCTTCCCAGTGGGAGGTGGAATGAGGTCTTCATAGAGCCACCCCTTTAGAACTTAGGATGGCATAGGAGAGGGTCGCCATCCACTCAGCCCAAGGCAGTCCAGACATACTGCTTTCCCACGGTAGTTATGGATATACCCACCCCCTTGGTCTCATAAATCTCCTGGTTTTAGATGAAATGGTCGCTCCATGGTGTGCAGGAAGCTCAGACCAGTGTGTCCATTTTACAGATGGCGGAGTCCCATGATCTGCTGGTCTTCTCTTGCTTCACTGGTAAATGAGGAACATCAACAAAACTTTAAGCTCCTGTCCAGAAACTTCTGTCCACTTCCGGGCAGGGCTGGAGGTCAGAGGTAGGCAGAGGCCGCCTTGCCAGTTTGGGAATTAATTGGTATTCTATGTTTCCATATGCTTTCTTTGTTTATGCTTGGCAGACTTAAAACCCAAACCCCAAACCTCTTTTCTTGTCCTGGGGATATGGAGACCAAATGCTCGCCAGTGCCTGAAGCACTGGCTTTTTAGTGCACCGCAGCTCATAAGAGAGCAGGCATAACAGGGCCAATTTGTGTAAGCAACTTTATATACTCCTTAAAAAGGAATTGCACAATGTGATAGCAGAACATGGTAAAAATTTTCACCTTTTAACTCCACTGTTGGATTTACAACATTTCCCTCAAACCAGTTTTACGTGAACCCTTTCAGACCTTGTAAACGGGAGTCTGTGTTTGCATTTGTTTATACGCCTGTGCTTTGAAAAGTGTCTATCCTGAGTTACTAACTGAATTTCTATCTGTATTTCCTAGCCACCCCTCCCTTTTACCAAATGCATATCTACCTCATTATGTTTTCTTCCTGGTGCAGGGGACCAAGCCCAGGCCCTTATGCATGATGGGCAATTTTCATACCACCAGTTTCAGTTTAGGTTCACATTTTTCTGGTTTTGGTGATTTTTTTGTTTGTTTTTGTTCTGTTTGTTTTTGTTTTTTAATTGTGCTGTATTTTGCAGTATGGGTATACTGAAATATATAGGAATGGTGCTTATTGGTAGATATTGATGTTATTTCTAATTATTTATGTCTAGTTAGTTATTAATGTCTCAGTGGGTACCTTCATATTATCATACATTATGAATTTATGTAAGATAGATTCCTAGAAACGGAATAATTAATTTTATTAGTGTATGTAAGTATACATGTGTGTGTGTGTGTGTGTATGTGTGAGATTGTGTGACAGTGTGAGAGTGACTGTGTGTGTGATTGTGTGAGTCTGTGTGAGTGTATGGGTGTTTGTGTGTGCGCATGTGAGTGTGTGTGTGTGTGGTGTGTGTGTGTGTGTGTGTGTAAAACCCATGCCATGGTGATCATGTAGAGATCAGAGGACAACCTCAGATGCCGGCCCTTGCCTTCCACCTTGTTTAAGACAAAGTCTCCTATTCACCCAGTATCAGGATATCTGACTTGTGAGCTTCTGGGGGTGGGGGTGGGGGAGGGTTGGGGGTCTGTTCTCTTGTTCCCACCTCCCATCACACAGTAGGAGATCCTGGGAGTCTCTGGTTCCCACCTCCCATCACACAGTAGGAGCTCTGGGATTTTAGACACACCTGCCTTTTGAGCCGTGCTGGGGATCTGAACTCCTGTTGTTAGGATTGAGCAGGCTCTCCAAGAAGGATTAACTGACTCTTATTAGTGACTGGTAAATTGTCATTTTAAAAGGACTCTCTTTTTAATTGTGTGTCAATTTGAAGGGACTTTTCAGAACTTGAAGCAAACTTTGGAGTGAAAGCAAGGTTTCAGGTGTTGGCTCCCCACTGCCTCTTTGTTGTAGTTTGGCAGTTATCCCCTGACCCCTGCAACTGGATCAAACTGAAGCAAACGGAATCTTTCTTATGTAGAAACTTGTTCTCCATGACCTTGTTTTTATGTACTGAGTGATTCCTTAGACTAGGCTGCAGTCCAGCCATGAACAGCCTGGATGGGAGAACACTTTTATCCCTCAATATATAGAAGCTGAATTGGACTTACTGGGATTAGCTGGTACTGATGGACTTATTCGTCTACTTTAATTATCCTTCCAGTGAGAGCTTTTTCCCAGACTGGATTTTGAATCAGAAGAATGGCAGCTGGAGGAGATGATGAGGGAGATCACCTAGCGATCTTACAGAAAAGGTGCCCACGAGGAAAACCTCTAGCCTAAAGTAGGTAGAAAAGACTTTATTTTCTAAAGGAGAGGGCATTTTCTGAGGATTCACATTAAAACGGCAGAAAAATAATTGTTTTACTTGTTCTAAAACCAGCCAGGATGAAAGCTGGGGAGATTGAGGGAACTTGAGAGTCGAAGACAAAGGCTGGACAAAATGGCCTTCACCAGCATCGTGTTCTCTGCTGCCCTCTGGTGGCCATGTGAGGGAGTTAGGTGTAAAGCGGTCTCAAGTTCATCTTTCTTAGCTGACCTTTAGTTTGTTTCTACTACAGCCTGGTCTTTCACAGAAGCCAGAAACAGCGACGCTTCTGCTGTAGTGATGTAAACTAACAGTAGAGAGCGAAAATGGAAGGAAGCAGGTGTCATCTGCCACATAATTCAATGCAGGCGTTTATGGTCAGGACCAACTGTGCCGTATTCTGTGCCCAGTACTGGAGGCACAGGGCAGAATGAAACATGACTGCAGCCTTTGAAGAGATCTCAGTGTAGAAGGCAGAGCACAAATAAGTGAGTGAGCCTGCAGCCAACCGTGTGAGCGGCCGTTGACAAGATGTAGGTTCTTGATAGCAATTCTCAAGTCAGATTGACATTGACATTGAGAGTTTCCATTTGCTTCCAAATAGAAAAAAAACAAAAACAAAAACAAAAAAACCCTACATTCTTGTTTAGAGTAGAGACGATGTTCTTGGGTAACGGATGTTTTCTTTCTTCCCAGACTCTGTTAAACACTGGATTTGGGACGCTGAGATGGCACACTATGACAGTTCAAAGTTGAAGCCTTGGTTTGAAGATGAAAGCCAACCTGTGTACATGAGTTCTTTAGTCTCCAGCAAAACACACTGTTCTTCGAATGGCAGCGGAATGCAAGGCTCTGTGAAGGACGATGCCACACCACATGCAGCAAGGTCAAAGATGGTCACCTGGCCTTCTCTGTGGGAGCACTGAGGGTGTTCCTCAAGGGATGTATGCAAGTTCCTCTCCTGAGTAATTTTAAGATGCCCTCTGTATTCAGGGACAGCTGATGGCACTAAGAATTCTTGCTCTTGATAAAGCTTTAGGGTTATATTTGTATGAGGTAATCTATTATTTGCATTAACCAAGTAGGCATAGAGGATTGAAGAAGTTGTACTAAAGGTATATAGTTCCTTTTCCAGTGTGTAGACGTGTGTGTGTGTGTGCGCGCGCGTGCATGCATGCGTACATGCATGCGTGTGTGTGTGTGTGTGTGTGTGTGTGTGTGTGTGTGTGAACTTGAATCTACACTGGGTTTTCTAAAGGAAGATGGCTCTTTTGTTCCTTTCCCTTGTGACTCACGAGTTCAAAACACCCCTAACATGTAACTGATAAAATGATCACTCAGGCCTCCTCAGCCTATAACACCGGAGAAGAACATAAAACCCAAGCTGGACTAGTCAAGGCAAATGGAGTCTCTCTCTCTCTCTCTCTCTCTCTCTCTCTCTCTCTCTCTCTCCCCCCCCCAAGGTAATCAAGGAGATGGTGACATCCCGAAGCTGGTGACATCTTGTCACCATAGAGAAAGATGTTCTCTAATAATTCTAGAGGAAAGGGGAACAATGAGACACTATGAAGTTACTGATGCTTAGACACAGTTACTGATGTGTCCTGGACACAGCCATACTTGAACCATTACATATTGGTTAGTATTCCAGTTGTCTGAGCCAACCCATTTCTCTGGCTATTGCTCAAATCAACAAGCCCTGTGCTTTGGTATAGCTTGAATAATCTAAGGGGCTTATGGAGAGGCGGGTTTCCGTTCCTCACCTTCATGAAGATATGGCCTTGAGGACTTGTATCTGGAGTGACTTCCAGGGGATGCTAGTCTGGCTATCATACCTTGAGAACCATTGGCTTAGAAGCCTTCTAGTAGTTTCTCCTGCTTATTACCCAAATTAAGTGGCTTGATAGCAAAAGATATTTCTTCAAAGGGGAAGAATATTGGGGAAATTACTGGAAGGGGCCCCAAGAGTGTACTTGAAACAAGTCAGGAAGCACTAGAAAATGTGACAGGACCATGCCCTATCATTGCGGGACCCATTTTGGTAGCTTTATTTTGTTTTATTTTTGTATCTTTTTCTACTCACATCCTAACCCCTTTGTGGTCAGAGGCAAAGCCAGTAGAGAGGTGACAAATGAGCCTGAACAGCAGGACTAATGCGTGTTTTGTCAAAGACTTAAAGCGCATGCATCGAGAAAATGCACATTTTTTTTTTCACTCTGATCCAGTCTGTCAACAAAATGCTTTTCAGGAGAAACATCAAAGCCATTTCATCTGCAAATTTCATTTTTTTTCTCCCAGAATCCCTTAATCTACACTGTTGACAAAAATTTCTGTCAAGTGCCTCAAACCATTGTATTAACAAATCTCGTTTTGTCAATCATGATTTAGGCTGCTTGCAAATGCATTTTGTAATATTCCACTCTATCCTGCAGGAAGAAAAGCTCACAGTCAATGCCTCAATCTTAATACTGAAAGCGAATGAAGAAGGAAAGGAAAAGTGGCGTCAGAGCCTGCTCGTTCAGCATCTCCATTGGATGTCTCTGTGCACTTCAAGTAAGGGTAGCACATCTGAAGTCTTCCTTTGGCAGCGCTGGGTTAGGGAGACTGAGACAGTGAGTGTTGGTGAAGGCACAAGGTGCTGTCGTTCAGGGTTTCCATTTAGTGTGTTATCTGTGAATAACAGTCTTTCTGTCTCTTCCTCTCGGATGACTCACTGTGCCTACTGCTGGAGGCTGCCACACCCATTTCTAACACCCCCTGATTATGAATTGAAGAGGATGGCGTGCATGCACCTATCAGTGATTTTAGAGTTCAGTGTGTCTTTGCTTTAGTTATCACACCGCGTTGCCGAAGATGGTCACCACCATCTCTCCTAGCTGCTCTGAGAATGCCTAGGGGTTCCTGCGCAAAAAAGAAAGCTATTTTGGATGAGTTCAAGCTTGAGATGTCTGTTTTCTGCTTGGCTTATCTCCCAACTCTTCCTAGTGGGATGCCAGGGAGGGGATGTGGCTGGGGTTCCTAATAGCCTCTGACAGATCAAGTTGCTAAGTTTTCTTGGTGAGGAATGTCACTGTGGCTACCAAATTATGGTGGAATAGACACCAGTTACTGCAGAAAATAACAGGTGTGTTAGGTTAGGTGTCAGGGAGTCTGAACGTGAGTCCTGACTCGACCTCAAAACAGCTACTGGATTTGAGATGTCACTGTTGGTCTTTGCCCCTGGATGTCTCCTCATCTGCTTAATGACACTAAGAGAGAACTACTGAGCTCTTAGGAAGAGCAAGAGAGAGATGTTTATAAGTTTGAGGTTAGAATGATGGTCAAGTACAGATAACATAGGCTGCAAGGAATGCTGTTTCAGAAATCTCTGCAACCTCAGAGGAAGTAGATTCTTCTGTGCTGTAAGCCAAAGCAGACTGGTGATATAATAGAGGATCATGCCTCAGATGGCTTCAACCATGGCCTTCTATATGGTCTTTAAAAAACCATTTTTAGGGATCAGATATGTCAAGTTCCCTTAAATATTGATATCCCACGCACATGTGAGTTCCATCTTGACTTCTTGTGTAAAAATTTGTGGCAACCCAAACAGGAAGAGTTGAGCCCTAGGACCCAAAACTGGCCTTGAATAATAGGTAGTAGACGGCACTAGACAGCAAACAAGAGGGGTCCTTCTGATGCCCAAGGGAGGAGGCCACACCAAGGGTAACTAGTGTTTAATCCCCACCACCACACTCTTGCTTCTATTCAGTCTATCACATATGAAGAATGACTTTATCCTTGAGAAGGTTGAGATCCAGGCTGTGTCTAGCCTGCCAGAGTGGCTCTGACTTCCATCTATAAATCTTTATGTTCAGCATTACGACAGGGCCAGTGACTTCTGCATGGTACCACCCACTAGTTCCTGCCTGCCTTAAGCCCTCCACAAAGTTCTCTTCTGCCAGCAGTACTAGCCTGGTTCCACTTCACTCTTCTCAAGGCCTTCATCATCTCCATAGCCACCCAGATTCATGATTTTCCCTGTGACAAGTGATGTGCCACTATTAATAGGCTTCCCGGAGCTCTCGGCCCTGAGTTTTGCTGCCTACAGCTAAGGGAATCGAGATAGAGTACACAGTCAGAGAGAAAAAATCAATTATAATAAGTGACAAACAAACAAAAACTCTCTGGTCCCTCAGAAGCCAGAGCTAATGTACTGAGTTCACAAACAAGGGCTCTCGGGGATGGTACTTTCTGGAGAATCACTTCAGGAAGGGTGTTCCCAGATGCTAGAAGGGAAAATGCAGTGGGCAGCCCAAGGGTAGAGAAAAAGACCAAAGTTGTAGCCTGTGGTTATAAGTTCTGCACATTCTATTGTACATAATTGGGTTTTTCCCAGGAAACATTTGTGCTAACCTTTGGCTTCTGGAAGCAGAGACAGGCCTACAGAATAAATGAGTCCTGTAGGCAGTGTGACAATCAGTACTTTGTAATCACAAATGATGGATAACGCAGCCCAAGCCTGTTTCTAGAAAGGGGGAACTGTACAGGAGCCTCTTGGTTTATGGACCCTTATCACCTAAGGGCAAACCTTACCTTATGGCTGGATTCAAGGGCTTATGATACTGTAGAAGTGACTACCTATTCTTCATCAGCTCAGCTTTCTCTTTGTGGAATTCATTTTCAGATGGTTTAGTCTCATGGATGCAAAATGATGTTTCTGGTGTCCAAAGTCACAGGCCACTAGCTTCAATTCTGGCGGAACAAAGTTCTTATTTCTCTCATTCCTAGAAATCTCCAGAGATTTAGAATGACCAGGGACCCTCAGACTCTTTGCTTAGCCATGAAGCAGAACCTGGCCTAGATTGTAAGAGCCTAGATGGAGCAAGGTGAGGTAAGTTGGCGATGAAACTGAAAATCAAAACTGATGGTGGGGACGGACTTATTAGTCAAGGCTGGGTGAAAACACACATGTTGCTGTTTTAAGCTGGAAGTAGATTATCATGGGATAGCCCACGAAAAGGGTCAAAGTCACGTTCGTCAATAACATCCTCAAAAGTCATCAAGAATTGGCTCCCACGGGGAACTCAGGAAGCCAGGAATTGAGACATTTCACTATATCTGGATTCTTGGAACATCACTTTTATGTGGTCAAGAGTCTCCGTCAGAGACCATGGCTCCAGCACAACGGTGTCCTGTTTCCTGCCATCTACGAAGTTAATGAGGCCATTTGTTAGACCCCTGATAACCCCACAAGATCCAAGAATCATTCTAGAAACACTAACCAGAAAAATCATGCTCTCTGCCTCCCTGCCCTTCCTGACCGGTGTACCATACCGACAAAGCCTAGAACCTGGAGCCACGGGGAGTTTGTAAAGGAGAACACTCAGCTTCACGGTGGTTATAGCCACTGCCTCTGGTATAAGGGAAGGACAGAAGTTGAATGGCTCTTTTCATAATTCCTGCAGAGAACCAGGCAGGGAACCTCACTACAGCAGAGATTCTAGCTCTACACAAGGGAGGTCTATATGTATGCTCAGTACTTCTTGGCATGAATTCATCTTACTAGAACAAAGTCACAGAGACCTGTGAGGACAGGCATGCCACGTTAGAGTCATCTGTAAGTACTTAATTAGCAACGAAGCCCATGGCTACAAGGATGGATGAACACCAGATTCATGCAATACCTGGGTAGGGGCTACAGCAGCAACCCATGGAATAAGGAATACTTAAGAAGGAATGACCATCCTGACTGCCTTGACTACACATGGAAAGTCCTGGTTCTGCAGACCCAGACTTGAAACCTGAAGCTGTCATGGTGTGTATTGAGAGTTAACGATCTCTCTCTCTCTCTCTCTCTCTCTCTCTCTCTCTCTCTCTCTCTCTCCCTCTCCCTCTCCCTCTCCCTCTCCCTCTCCCTCTCCCTCTCCCTCTCCCTCTCCCTCTCCCTCTCCCTCTCCCTCTCCCTCTCCCTCTCCCTCTCCTTCTCTCTCTCTTTCTTAACATTGTTATAGTAGTGTTGTTTCCTGTATGCATGCCATGTATAATCCAATTCAATGGAGGATAATTATTCATTCATTCATCTAACATTTGTTGACTACTTACTATGTAGTGGACCCAGTCCTCAGTAATTGTGTTAAAGCCACTCACAAACACACAAAATTCCCACCCTTAATGGTTCTTACATTCTGATGGTGATTTATATCTCTTTGGCAAGAGAGCAAGTTGGGGCAAGCATTTCTGATTAGTGGTGACAGGTAGTATTAGAATTCTGGCATTCTGGCAGCATGGCTGTCTCTTACCTAGCCATCTCATCTATGCCCCAGGGCTCCCTTAAGAGAAAGCTCCAGAGCAGGACCTTCTTCTCATCTCATTGGCGGGTGAGCTGAGTCTCTGGGCTGCTGGTTGCTGCAGCCTGGATGATGGGAAAAGCATGAGACAAAGTTGGAGCTGGGTAAGTGTTTGGAGCCACAGTGAAATCTGCTCAGGTTAATGTTCTGCCCCAGGGCTCAGCATGCTCTCTTCCTTGCATGGTAGGGGGGAAAGAGCAAGAATGGCTGTTGCTAAGGGCTGGCACTAAAGGGGAGGCTGCATGTGACTCTGATTTCTATACATTATCACCTAATCTTTACTTCTGTGAAGTACATGCAACTATGAGACCCATTAAAAAGAGGGTAAGAAAAGTCATTAAAATGTAGTCTTCCCAAGGTCACACAGCTAGAAAATGGGAGAGCAAAGGCTTGAACCCTCCTTTCCAACCCATCGCTATGTGCAATTGTGAAGTAAAGGTCTTCTAATGCAAGAAGCATCTTCCTTCTTAAAGATGTGTTCATTTATCTACAGACTTATTTATGTGTGTGTGCAGAACATAAGTCACACAAACATGAGCGAGTACACTTCTGTGAATGTGCTGGGGGCAAAAAAGAAGGCATCATGTGTCCTCTTTCACAGTTCTCCACTTGTTCCTGTGAAGCAGGGTCTTCTTTTGAATGCAGCCTTGTGTAACAAGCCCCAGCAATCATCCTGTTTCAACCTCTCTCAAAGTTCCGGTTCCAAATATCCATGGGGAACACCAGGTTTCTTACCCGGGTATTGAGTTCACCTAGTCCTCATCATTTTTCATGAAATGCTCTTAGGCACCAAGCCATATTTCTAGCACAGCCATCTTACTTATTATCTGTGCTGTCCTAGAATCCATTCAGTACCATGGCCAGGCTTCTGCACTTTATTGGACCCACAGTGGCATCCTTGCATGAGAACTTAAAGTAAGTGATACCAAAGCAGAGAACGGTCCCTTGGTCTGATGTCCTTGGGCTCCCTCACCATTAGTCCTTGTTATTCGACTTAAAATTGATTCTTGGCTTGGCTGATATTCTGGATATTTTCAGTCTTATTACTGGAGGATAGATTTTTTTTTCAAGCAATACTTTCTGTTGTAAATAATTTGACACATTTCCTTTTGCATTAAAAGAGGGAAAACATCTTGTGCCATTTAAATTTAGCAATTTCATATGAACACCAGTGGGTGACTTCCAGAGGCCTCCTCTTATCTGACATAGATGTTAAATGCAGGGCTTGCTCAGGCTGGGCACTGGCAGCATGAGCAGACAGGTCATTTTTAGCTGTGAGATTGTTCTGTGCATTGTAGACATGTGGCATCATCCTTGGCCTGTTTCCACCAATGCCAGTTCTAGACATCGAGCTGGCCATATTTTACACTTCATCACCAGATGCCAGGCACTTGAACTCAAGCTTACTACAAAGGAGTCTGGGAAATGTACACTGCCGGACCTGGGCCCTCAAATGAAAGCATCTCGAATTATTGCCGAAGATTCATAGCTCATAGTGGAGTAGAGATACCACCCTGGCCTGTAATGTTCTGTCTAAGAGCATAGCATTAGGAGTTAGAGAGACTTGAGTGGACTAAATGTCCAATGAACCAGGCAGTGCTATCACCTCATTCAGATGTCAAAACTGAAGTTATATGAGAAATGAACAATGGTTGCAACTCCTATTCGCTCTTTAATATCCTTTCTCTCTTCTTCTTGAACACAAAGCAGCCTACAATTCTAAGATTCTCTTGCAATAAGATAGGATTCGGCTGCCTGGAATCTTACAATGGCATATGAATGTATTTGATGAGTACTGGGCCCCAGTGATTCTTTTGCAGGCAAACCTCCATGATATTCCTCTGCCTGGATATATTGCAGAGATCTCTGATGCTCCAGAGGAAGGGTAAGATAACCTAAAAAGTCAAGCAACTTGTGCTTTGGCATCGCTATGGAGAGTACAACCATGCCATGTCAACATTGGAGGCTTACCCTGCCTCTGCTGACAGTGACAGAGAAGCAGCTTTGATTGTGGGAAGCTATTAAACACTGTAGAAGTGAATCTGTTACAGCAGCTAACAAACCCTGACTACTACCTGTGCGTAACAATAGATTTAACCCTTGGAAAGTGTCAATAGGTGTTAGATAATACTATTGATAGGAACAATGGGTTTCTGAATTTGACAGACAGCTGGAGACTAGTGAGGGGAAGGAATAGAAGTTGAACGGATTGATGCACATCACAATGCATCTTTCACCAAGTCAGGAAACTTGATGGATGGCTCAGCATTGACTTACATCATACTTTCAAGAGCAACATTATGATCCCTATGGTGCATCTCAAAACCTAGGAGCTCTGCCTCCTCCCAGGGGATGGATTTGACTCTTCTTAAGAAGAATCTGTAGTGTTCTTCTCAGGAGGACTCAGTAATGAGATCCAAGTTAAAAAAAAAAAAAAAAAAACATTATGTAAGGGATCTGAGAGAACCCTGTAGGTCCTCAAGTTCACTCTTTACCCATGTGAGAAATTCATTTTTCTAAAGAAATACTCTTAAACACTGTGCATTGAAGAAAGGCAAGGATTCTCCCAAGAGTTTAGATGGGTAAAACAAAACCAGAGAGGGAGTGTTCCAGAGGAAGGATATATTAACCTTTTTTTCCTGTTCTCTCTGCCATACTTTTTTCTAATATTTAAGATACTTATAATATTGGGCTTTCAGAAGACCATACATACACATGTTAAACATTTCTATTAGCTTTTTTTCCTACATCAAATGTGTTGTTGAATAATGGACTTATAAAGATATCCATATCTTACTCTATGGGATGCATGAATATGCTACCTTCCATGATGAAGGGGGCTTTGCAGGAATGATGCATTGCAGCTCTTTCCCCCATGCATCCGTGATCAACAGCCATCATGGAGCAGATACTGATGTGGTAGCCTACAGAGTAGGTTGGTCCAGTAGTTTTAGCAGCAATAGATAAGCAAAACAATACAACAAACCTAGCAATGAGAGTGGTAATGAAGTTGTTAGCATTCCCTTGGAGAGAGACTGGGAGAGGATCACCAGATCACGAATAGGAGTCTAATCATTATGCCCTTCCCATCCCTGACTGTAAATAGAAGTGGTAGAGAACATAAGAGGTGAAAAGTTGATTGAGGGCGGAATCCTGGGGATGGCTGGTAAAGCTTTTATGAATTATTACAAATGCTGGGGTAGGACTTTTCAGTAAGGAGGCTGCTTTTAACTCCGAACATCTCTATAAATAACAGTTCACCACGTTTTATTGTAACTAACGTCAATAAAGGCATTGGTTTATCATGATGGACTTGGATGGAGTCCTAGTTAGGTTTCTGTTGCTAAAATAAAACTGTCCAAAAGCAACTTGGGGAAAAGGATTTTTTACTCACTGGTTACAGTCTTTCATGAAGGGAAGCCAAGGAAAGAGCTGGAATGAGAAGCCAATGGAGCAATGCTGCTTACTGGCTTGCTCTCTCTGGCATGTTCAGCTACTTTATTGTATAGCCTAGATGCACCTGCCTAGAAATGGCACTGCCCATAGTGGGCAGGGCCTTCCTGCATCAGTTAGTAATTATGAACATGCTTCATAGTCACAACCACAGGCAAATCTGATCGGAGCAATTCTTCAGCTGACGTTCCCTCTTTCCACGTGACCCTAGGTTTGTGTCAAGTTGACAGCTGAAGCTAACTATGACTTATTTATTTTGTCAGTTGGTACCCTATCTGAAGAGTATAGAATTTTCATCACATCTTGATGAAAAATTAGCATATAAAGGTGTGCCTAAGTTAAAAATCAGAAAAGATTATCCTGCACTAAATATATTCCATTGCAACCAAACACAAATGTTCCTCTAAGAGGAAGGCAAGAGGATTAAGACTTGAAGTGCTAAAAATTCTAAAGGTCGGGCCATGCAGAAGCTATCATCTGAGAGGTGCAGTGATACCCAGAAGCTTTAATGTGAGTGGCAACAGTTTCTTACTTCAGAAGCCCCAGAAGGAACCAGCCCTGCCAATACCTTGATTTTAGGCCAGTGTGATTTGCTTTGGTTTCTAACTTGCAGAATGATGCAATCATTGTTTAAAAACAAACAAACAAACAAAAACAAACAAACAAACTCCACAGCAGTCCATCCATAAAGAAACAGATACAATTCCTTCAATGAGACTCATTAGACTGTAAGGCCTCAAGGCCATGTTTGAGCCCTGGAGTGGGAGCAAGAATGTTAGACAGAAACAATATAGAATATGGAGATCTAAACATGAAAGAGAACAGAGAGAGAGAGAGAGAGAGAGAGAGAGAGAGAGAGAGAGAGAGAGAGAGAGAGAGAGAGAGAGGTGTGTGAGAGAGAGTTCTTATGAGAGAAATGGTCAGGGGAGGAAGAGACTAGGGTAGCCTCTTCAGAAAGCATCCTTCATCTCTGGGCCATATTCTCCAGCAGTATCTCTGAGGAATCTTGGACGAAGCTTCAGAACAAATGAAATGTCTGATTTTTTTAAAAAAATAATGTTTTAAAAGGTTCAGCACGGCATACATGACAAGGAGCTTGGAGCAGCCAGCTACCATAAACCGGGAGCTGTCAAGTTATAGCACAGACTGATTCTTAACTCTGTCTCAGAGAGAGCTTCAGAATGGTATGGCCTAATTCAAGATATGGGTTCCAGTCTAAAGGTAGAGGTCCATGTTCTCAGAGTCATAAGCTTTCTATGAACTAAATAATCTGGTTAGGGTAGGAGTTACTGCATAGGTCAGGATTTCTAGTTGTGACAGAACATTTAGCACAAACCAGCTCTAGGAAAAAGATGTAATGGTTCCAGACTTGTCCACGGTGAAGAATTCAGCAATGTTATGAAACCTTGAAAGTAGATCACCCAGCGGTAAAGTTGATTTTTTTCTACAGTTTAGACATCAATCTTAAGATGCTTTATGATTGGTTGGAGTGTGTTTTATGAGTACCCCTGAACCTATCATTGAGGTAAAAGAAATCAAGAGGAGAGATTGCTATATACCAGGGTTTATAGCAGTACCTGGACTCAGGCTTCATTTTTTCAAGATAATTGGGAGGAAAATGAAGAAAAACGTGAGACAGACCAACTCTGATACGACCCTCAGAGTCAGAGAGAGGCTTGCAAATGGAGTACAATAAAAATCTGGAGAGAGGGTGGTGGGGGCTCAGGATGTGGGATCTCACCGTGTAGTGCAGGCTGGCCTCCCACTCCCTACCTCCTGCTGCAACATGCTGAGCGCTCTGGTTATGGGAGTAACCCATTATGTCGCTGGATAAGGCAGCTTATCATGACCGACCCATCTCTTTGCTTTCTCTCATCTCTACAAACTTAAAAAAAAAAAAAAAAAGAGCCACTAGTAGTAAGGGCTGGGCTATCTTGCTCGCCCTTTATTTTATCTATATGAGCACACTGTAGCTGTCCTCAGGCACACCAGAAAAGGTTATCAGATCCCATTACAGATGGTTGCGAGTCACCATGTAGTTGCTGGGAATTGAACCCAGTATATCTGGGAGAACAGTCTGTACTCTTAACCACTGAGCCATCTCTCCAGCCTTCTTACCCTCCTCCCATTCTTACTACACAGCCTACAGTATTTAGGAGTGAGAATCCCTAAGACTCAACTGCCAGACTCAGCTCTCAGGATATTGTAGGCAAAGATGAACTTGAATGGATGTAATTAATCATCAGAACTGATTAATTTCTTACAGAGAATATCTGATTTTATTAAAGAAGCCAAGCGTCTGAGTTCGGGCACAATTTCATGCCTAGAATGAGCTTGCTGTCCCTCCTGCCCGGGCCCTGATCTTTTCTGCACATTAATATAGCTTATTGGGTTCCTGTGGTGTTGGCCACGAGAGCTATTGAGTGAGTTTTCTTCCACTGTGGTGTTGAAATAGGATAATACCGAGTGAGAACCTGCTGCTTTTCTAAAAATGACTCAAAGAGTGTGTGTCTGACTCCATTAATCTCTCCTAATTTGTGCCAGCCTGCTACATTTAGATGGGAGCCTTTCTCTTTGCCCTAATATTTAAACGCTTCTGATCAAGATCTCCTACCCCCAGTGAGTGTGTGTGTGTGTGTGTGTGTGTGTGTGTGTGTGTGTGCATGTGTGCGTGTGCTTGTGCCTGTGCGTGTGTGTGTGCCTCTGTGTGTGTGTGTGTATTCCAGCTGCTGTGGTGTGTGTGGTGATGCTACACTCCTTGTTCAGGGGTCTAGAGATTAGTGCAAGTGGGAATGTTTAGAGGATACTGCTAGGCAGTACGAGACTTCCCAAGAAACCAGTTCCAGATTTTTCTGGGACAGGCCAGCGGGAAAGATGTCCGTGTCTCTCAGTATCCCAGGTCCATGTTGTCCACATCTGGTCTCCACATGATACCTGGGGTGTAGGAGGAGTTGTTTGGTGCTATGAAGTGAAACCTGATAAGGGGTAAAAAAAGGTTCTGGGGTCCATTCCTGACAAAGGAGTGCCTGCTTCGTCTCACCAAACTCAGAGCTCTCCACTTTCCTAGTCTGTGCCTGGGATCTCTTTGTGGATGAAGCGCACAGCATTTAGTAAGGTTGGCCACAGACTGGCTCCATGAGGAACTCTCATTCCCTTCTTTTATGAACACTTATTCTGTGCTTGCCACACAGTAAGCCTGCTGCCCAACACAGAAAGTACCACTATGAGCACATGCTCAGTCACATGTGTCACAGGGCTGGGGTTTCAAGTGGTCGTCTGTGGGAACACGCAACCATTGTAGTTTTGTGGAATAATAGTCTTTTATGGGTTTGTGCCTGCATCTTGTTCTCAAGAACTGATTTGTAGACTAAAAGGATGCCTTTTGAACTTGCAGGTCCTGTTTAGTGCTTCAGAATAGCACCATCAGGGTGAAGGGCCTCGGTCTCTTGGCTTTCCCTACACTTGTGGACATGTAAGGGCACACTTGTGCTTGCAAGTTCAAAAGTCCATACTTGACTCTGTAAGTGTCTTTTAAGTCTCTAGAATGTCGCAGATATTATCTGTTTTTTAAACTTACTTTCTCTCTTTCTTGGAAATGTATCTCTGTTATGACTATTCCTTCATTTTATAACAAGACAAACAAAGGGCAGCAGTCAGAGAGGCTTCAGGTATTGCAAATACCAGGACAAAACAGTCAAGAATTTCCCATCTACTGTTTCATGTCTGTCTCTCATACACACATTCATGTGTGCTATCACACATATGTGCACATGTGGTTTTCTACCACATATATGTTTACATATACAAGTATACACATACATGCTCTTCCAGCACATATGTTTGCACACATAGGTATGTATGCACATACACACACTCTCATTACATGTATGCTCATACACATGTATGTACATGTGCACATGTATCCTCTTCTATTGCACACATATTTGAATGCACGCACATACATGCACACCAAGGGACATTCTTCCTTCATTCCATTTGCTATCCAATCCTCTTTCTCTTTCACCTACTGGAGGACCTAGTCACATATCGGACACAGTACCTGCTATCTGAAAATGAGAATGTGGAGAAGTCTGGCCATGGTCTCCAGTGAGACCTTGAGTCCTCCTAAAGGGGGCTGTGATCATGCTGTACCAGGACATCCTATAACAAGGATGGGACATGCTGAGCTGACACACTGCCCAGAGCTGTGGCCCCAAAACATACCTCCTTACCTAAAAGGAAATACACTCTGTATGTTGGGAACACTCCATGAGCTCCCAGTTCCCCAGAGCTCTGAAACATCAGAAGTATTCACTCAGTGCTTGCTGGGTAAGAGAAAAGGTGAATAGCCCCAAGAGGTAGAGATATTTTTAAGGAAATAGCAGGGTTCTTCCATTCAAATATTCTTAGGACATAATAGGTGTTCAGAAAAAAAGTTTGCATGGGAAGGGATGGTCTGGTGAACTTGGTGTTACATAAAGTATTATTTCATGGTATTATTATAAATTATATATAACATTATTATGTAAAGTATTATTTTTAAAGAAAATCTCTGATTTCAAGGTCTTGAAAATGTTCATATTTTAGAAAATTTAAAGTGAAGTTTAGAACATTTCTACCCATGATTCTTTGTGCCCCTCACTGCTGGAAGTGCATTCTGTCTCTCGTTAGCCTCCTAGATCTGTGCTTCTTGCTTCTTGTCCAGCCATCACTTTATCACTCCCTTTAATGAGGTTCCACACAGAGATGCAGGGCTACACATACGTCCCTAATTGCAGCCCAGGAAACTACAGGGTCATTTTATAAGCTGATATGACACATTCGAAAGGAAGGCCTAATGGTGGCTGAAGAGTGAGCCGAGGTTAGAGCATTAGAACAGAGAATCTGTGGATCCTGTCCTCTCTGTCACATCCAGTGTAATTCTTTCCAGTCTCCATCAGAGTGGCTGTCTTCCCAAGATGGATGAAGCAGACAGCCACATGTGAAACTGTCCAGGCAGATGTCCTCTGCCTACTGCACAGGAGCACTTTGTCCACCCTTGTGATCCTCATAACAGGTAATGTGTATTTTGGGGTTCCTCATATATCAGGCATTGCCACAGGCTCTTTGTCATCGAGAACTCATGTGACTTTCAGGTCAGTCACTTCTACCCTAGTGCACCTAGGTTAGAGTTGAATAAGCTGAGGTTCAGGAAAATACAGGGTTAAATAATTCCCTAATGTCATGCTGTTTTTACAGGTGAGACCTAGATTTGAGTGAAGGCAGTTTATGTCAGGTTCCCTTCTCTCATCCCAGTTCCAAACCAAGTCTATCTACCTGATTTGCTTGTGAATCCCTGATGTTTGGTTTACCTGGTACCAGACTCTGGGTAAAGGGCTAAGAAGTGGAGGGGAAATGCCTTAAGGTCCCAACTTGATTTGCAAAAGAAATCAAGGTTAAGAATGGAAAGTGGCAGGTTTTGACTTCAAGATCCCTAATTCTTTGGTTTGTCTCAATACTTAGTCCATGGTCAGCTGAAGGTGCATTTAAGTGGTAAACTACAAAATGTCTAGTTTTTTTATTTTAGTAATGTGTGAATCCCTATAAGAAATAATTTGAGTTTTCTTATTTTAGATGCCATTCTTAAAATTATTATTTTAAATTATGGGCATTTTGTCTGCATCCTTGTTTGTGTAACACTTGCATGCAGTGCCAAAGCAAGCCAGAAGAGGGCATTAGACCCTCTGGAACTGGAATTACAGATCACCATTCTACCAGGCAGGATGTAGAATGTGGGTGCTAAGAATTGAATGTGGGTACTCTGATAGAGCACCCAGTGCTAAGAGCTCCAAGAGTATTCTTAATTATAGCACAGATAAAAAAAAACATGTTTATCACAGCTCTCCAATACAGGGCAGTGCTGTACCAAGTAACTCAGCTTAATTCTCTTTAGCATACAGAAAACTAGTGTCCCAAGTGAAGGCCATCTGTTCGGGTACACACACACCACATCCAGAACTGATCTTAGACTGGTTGGTCTCTTTCCAGAACTTTCCTTAACCATCTCAGTTAAAGTTGAATGCGTTAAATCTGTTCAAGAATGTAAACCCTGCACCTTCCGATCTCTGGAAATACATTTTGGAGGCCGGTATCTCCCTCCCTTTGAGTATGTGTTTGTTTCCTGTTGGTTGCTAGTGAGAAACAAGCTGAGCCTACAGTGCCAGCTGAGATTCTGCAGCAGCAAAGCAAGGGGAGCCAGGCTCTGGCAGCCTCTTGGAGTTTCTCTTGGGTGAGCAGGAACTTATGATGGTAGCCAGAGCCATCACCTTGTCCCCAGAGCACTGACTGCTACGAGCATGTCCCAACAGTTTCCGTTGGCATGTGGGCATAGTTGAGTAGATTGACTTCTCTCCTTTACCTGTCTGCACTTTCAGTTTACCAAGCAGAGTAATTCTGCTTTAATTTTTAAAAAGGAAGGTTCACAACAGTGCTGGGACAGCTATTTGAATAGTAGGAAGAAAACAGACCTTGCAAAGATGATTTTACTTTAGATCTGTGATGAGATTAAGGATGAAGAAACTCACCTTTGTGAGTGGGTATTACTTACTTTTCTCTTTCTCTGTTACAACACCATGATCAAAGGCAACTTAAGGAAGAGAGAGCTTGTTTTGGCTTGCGATCCCAGAGGAATTAAAAAAAAAATCCATCATGACAGGTTAGTAGGCCTAGTGTCCCAGAGCTGGAAAGTTAGAGCTCATAAGCTCAAAGGTGAGGACCAAGCAGAGAGAACAAATTGGGAGTGGCATGAGATTTTAACCTCCAGGTCTTCCCACACTGATGTACTTCCTCCAGTAAGGCTGCATGCACCACCTAAACGTCCCCTCAACAGAGCCACTGACTAGGGGCCAAATGCTCAAACGTGCAAGACTATTGGGAATATCCTTATTCGAACACCCACAGAACCTGTTTCCTCAATATCAAAACTATGGTCCTTTAGTATAGTCAATGAAGCAGAACATAGGAAAGAACCCAGCACCATTCTTGATATGAAGTTGATTCTGGGTAATGGGAAACTTCTAATTACTATGGCTATCTTCACGCTATTCCTTTTGAGATTACTTTTGTTTCATAGGGGGCAAAACCAGAGGCTGAATACCTGCTGTAGCTAGGGTATGAACCTCAGATCCATATGTTGAAGTCTTGATCCCTGAGCTGGTCTTGGAAGACGGGGTCCAATGGGAGATGATTGGGCTGTAAACTAAGAGTCCTTATGAAAGGATCAGTGACCTTGTTTTAAGAATGAGTTAATTACCTGGAGAACAAATTGTCAGGAAGGTGAATACCCCTTATTGTCTCCCCTTGGTGTATGCTGTTCATTTTTTGCTTTTCCACTATAAAATGAAGAAGCAAGAAGATGATGATGCCCTGCTGTGGCCTTTCTGGCCTCCAGTACAGACAGAAGAAATGCCCATTCTATAAAAATGTGTCAGCCAGTGGCATTAGTTAAAACATCATAGCACAGACCGGTACAATACCAAATTGGGAACCCCAGGAAGGCCTCCATGAGTAAGATGCACGTATTTGGTAGTGGCAGTGGCAAAGGTGAAGTTCAGTTACAGACTGGATAAATGGTGCCACCTCTTTGTAAGTCCAAGGCTAATTAAGGACCATTGTCATTAGGCGACTTGCATCCAGCCACCAGATTCAGAAGTCTACCTCTGTCAGAAAGAAGCAAAGTCTTTAGGCAGCCAGGGGAAGCCAGGGAAGAATTCCAGACTGCATAAGCACCAGTGCCTAAGGCATAGGCATTAACATGGGACAAGAAACAGTTTACATGGTGGCTTCTAGGATGGACTTCTTCCCATTGCCTGTGTTCTGGGGAAGAGAAAATAAATTTTCCTTTCTTTGTTGATACAGAGGATTATTCACAATGGCCTATTTTTCCTTTAGATGACTTCTTGTGGAGACAATACCCTAAGCCTGCTGGGTGGAATGCTCTAATGGTAATGAATGATCTGAAGTGACATCTGTCCCGCCCCTCTCACTCTGCCTTCCTGTCCATCAACACCAACACTCCATTCTGGCCCAATTAGAATCATAAAATGACTCAGGCTCAGAAAATGTGTTTTGAACTTGAAGTTGCCTCTTCATATTTTTAAATCATTGCGTTTGAGTCTAATTCAATATGATTCTGTATTTCCTTCCCATTTAATCTGTGCGCTGCTTTGCCCTACTTGTTGCTAGGACAACCAGCGTTAGATCTGGCGTTCACTTGTTGTCCAGGAGGAGGCTGTTAATTAACTCCCTGAAATTACAGGCCAGGTAATCAATACCAAATGTATGGACTTGGCTGGAATGTTTTAATTAAATTTACAGTAATTTTATTTGCAGCTTCTTTTGCAATCTGCATGGCTGCAATTGATTTCTATTTCAGACACAATGGCCTATTCACTAGGCAGGTCATCCCTTCCCTTTAATGCCTTTCCCCATCCGCTGAGCCAGTGTGAGATGAGGAGTCACAAGGCAAATTGTTAGTTAAAGCGGTAATACAGAAATGAAACAAGCCTTAAAATATCAGGAGGGCTGGTCTACTGCCAGTGGAGATGGGTTTTGTGTGAAATGAAGCCAGAAAGCGGGGATCAGAAAGGAACCATGGAAAATAACCTGAGACAGGCAGAAAACAGCAAAACCCAAACCATGCTGCAACCTTCCCAAGGCTGCTCGAAATCAGAGGGAAACAACCTGCCCTCCGCCACTATAGTATTAGCACCATCACTTCTTTCTAGAACTGAGCTGTTAACCTCTTAGGAGAAACACGCCCCACACCCACCTCCTTAGATAATTAAAACCAGGCTTCCCTGGCAGCAAGGCCAAGTCAAGTGTATTGCCTTCTTCCAGTACCTCTAGGTGGTAGGTCATCTCCACCTCACAGAATTATCCTGGATTAGATAAGATCACACAGAGGATGGACGCAGAGCATGCGCTCTGGAGTCAGTCAGGCCTCTGATCCTATTTCTCATTCTACTTGCTATTTGAACAGCTTTAGGCCAAGAACATAACCCTCAGGGCCTCAGGCTCCTCCCCTGTCAAATGGGCACATTGCCACCTGTCTCACATTATGTGGAAGGATGAACGTAAAGCACTGGACCACTGAGCCTGGATCATGCACTCCTGGGTTCTTCTCTCGTGTGAGGGAGGCCCCAGTACACAGTAGGGGTCAATACCTCAGCCCTGAGCAGATGTGTGTGCTCTTTGGGCCAAGCAGCTTCCCTGGGGTAAAATGAACAAACTTGTACCAATTACTCAGGGTGATTGGAATTTATTGTAAGGATATTTGAGATCCCAGGTAGAATAAGAATCAGTGCCAACAGCCACATTAACACTCCAGATTTAGTTTTTTTCTTCCTATTAGAAGGGCCTTGAGAAGCATCAGCTTCTGTCCTTTCTTAAAGCATAGAAGCCCAAGCTGAAGCCCGCTACTCTCTCATTTGTCACCTTCTCCAATGAGGAGTCTCATGAGTGACCCCTGTCCCTTCAGGGATGGGCAGTTTCTATAAGACAAACTCTCCTCTAACCATGCATGAATCAGGTGTCATAAATACCTCCATTCATAGAAGGCCATGCTAAGTCCTTTATAGCAGGAGCAGAGGCCAGCTATGGTAACTCTGCCTAAGAAAACAGGCAGACACTTAGCTAAAATAAGAAAGAAAGGATATAGGCTTGGTGTGTTCCCTGCTACGATAGTGCCACCAAAACTTACGTCTTTCTCCCTCTCCCTCTCCCTCTCCCTCTCCCCTCTCCCTCTCCCCTCTCCCTCTCCCTCTCCCCTCTCCCCTCTCCCCTCTCCCCTCTCCCCTCTCCCCTCTCCCTCTCCCTCTCCCTCTCCCTCTCCCTCTCCCCTCTCCCCAATCCCCTCTCTCTGTCCTTCCCTTTGTTCTTCTTCAAATAAACACTAGTATTTTAGACATGCAAACTTGTATTGCTAACATGATGTTTTATTTGTTTTTAAGACTTGCTAGGGACCCATTAGACATCACTGAGCAAGGGAAGAAAGAATGTATTAGAACAGGCTAACACGCTCCCATATGATTCCTTCAGGTGGTGGAGAGCAGCCAAACTGTGACTCTCCTGGAGTACATTTCAAGAGTCCTTTTTTAAGTCCAATGATCTGTTTAACTGAAGGCATTATTGGCCATGAGAGCCTAGAATGGCCACCAGGGAGTGGGTGAGATTTGTATTATGGGTATTGCCTGCTTGAAAATTCTTTCTCTCTGCCCACAAATTATGTTTCAAATAAATAGAAATGTACTGAGACTGTATTAATTCCCCATCAAAGGCAATAGAAGAATAGTTTATTGGAAGAGCTTCAACAAACAGACAAAAAGAAAATGTGTTCTGTGATGAAAATATAGTTGCTATGGTGGAATTTGAACAATCTTCTCTCAACAATAAAATCAATCTCTTTCTTGGTGCTTAAGATGATCTGTTTTTGGGAGACAACAAATTAATGAACATTTAAGGTTATTTGAATGCAGTTAGAGAATTAGGGATGGGTGACATGTGACATCACACTCTTCTCAGTAGGTTTTCCCTCTATAAATCTTTCTCTCTCACTCTGCTTTTTCTTTACACTTTTTTACAGTGACTCTTCTCAGAAAGAGAAAGGTCTATGAAGGATCAGCTATGATTAAACAATGTGAGCTTGGCTGACCAATCTTCTTTGTTGAGATGAAAGACCCCGAGAAGGGTCTCTTACCCTTCTCACCCCCTTGAACAAAGCCAATGGTACTCTGCCTTCTAGAGACATACCCATGTATGAGGTCCTGTACCACAATCCTCATTCTGGCCACTTACAGAGGTAGGCTGAGAACCTTGGAATATCTCTTACCTTCCAAGGTGCTACAGTTGGCTTTGAAGGGACACTAACACATTCAAAGCAAAACAGATTTCAGAAATGTGACTTTTTGGTCCTGTGTCTCAGCAGATTTTTTTTCATGCACATATAGTATTTCATGGAATAATGATATAGTTTACCTTTTTTTTTTTCCTCTAACTTTTTCTCATTTCCCGAAGATTGCTGTGTAGAAGGTAGGCCAATCTCCAAGCCAGAACTCTGTCCTTAAGACTCAGGCAGAAGTTCACAGTAGACATATTCTGTGATCCCTTAGGGAGGGTGTGGTATAGATTTCTGTTCATTTCATGTTTAAAGTAGTGCAGAATTGGCACGGGGTGACAACTCATATAGTAAGCACACGTGCTGTGCACAGAGTGCTGAACACCCTATTCTAAGTCCTTTGGTATACAACTCTCATTACAGCTTTCTGAGACCAGTAGTACTCCATTTTTTTAAATAAAAAGAAACTGAAGCAAAGTAAATTAAAAACAAACAAACAAACAAACAAAAGAACGGGTTCTAAATCAGATGGTGGCTAAGAGCCCAAATTTAAATGTGAGCAGTGTGGCTTCAGTCTATGGGCTTAGTTTATGTCCATTATTCCTCCCTCAGTCTTGAAAATGTTCAGCACAAGCTGTGCTCCAGCAAGCCAAGGTGAGTCTCTGGGACTGTACCTCTAAGTGTTCAAGTGACAGTGCTGACCCAGTAATCAGCCTTGTAGCAGCAAGGTGGTAACACAGTCCTCTCACCAGAGGAGTTGGCTCTATTTGAGTTCTTAAGTTATCCCCCCCCTTGACATATGCTGTGGTTTCTGTCATTTGAAGGGAGTTATGATTATGAGAAAGGCTTTATTGATTTATGGAGTAAAATAACTCCCTATACTGGTCATTCCTGCAAGGCACTGAGTGGTTCAATGTGAGCTCCGGAAACAACTGACCCAGTTGGATTGTGGCTCTGACTTTGATAAACTTTGTGACTTTTCACAAAAATATGGCCTTGATGGTCTATATAATGGTACCATACCTCACAGGACTACTGTGAATCCTTAATGTAGATCCAGGTTCCAAAACAGTGAGATCAGAACAAAGCTTGGTACTCGGTAAAGGCTTACATGTGTTGTTGCAGTGCAACTTCAGCTGAATTCATTTTGACAGCAGTTTTGTCTAATTTTGCAGTCTGAAGCATCAGTAGAACAGGGAGCGATTCACGAAACAACTCCAAAACAGTAGTTAGAGCTTACACCTACCCTTCTTTGGAAGTCTCAAATGCCTGGTATATGTGTGTTTGTGCATGCACCCACACATTGATTGACACACACCCATCCATTCCCAATGTGAATAATATCACTTTGTATAGAAATAAATTAGGGAAGCATTCAGAATATAGAGTAGGGCTCATTCATGTCCTGACTGACCCTCCACCCCCACTCTGGAAAGTGTAATGCAAATTGTTGTGTTCTCATATTAAGCATGAGTGTGTGGATCCTCAATCCCAAGGTAGTGAAAAAAGTTGCATTTGTTGTTGTTCTGTTTTCTTTCTATTTTATAAGAAAACAGATACTAGGTGTTTCAGACATACAAAACTACATTAAGAATATCACAAATACCCAGGTATTAGAGCTTACCTCCTAGCTTCAGGAGTAGAATATAACAAAATACTCATTGTCTTCTTTCATTCCCTACCCAGTTGTATTCTCTATTTCTCCAAAGGCAACTGCTATTCAATCAACTGCTAATCAATGTAATATCTATATTTCTAATATTTTTATCCATAGGCCTGTGTATGACAAGGTGACATTTTACATTGTTAATATTTGTATACCACGTGCCCTTGAGCAATTTGCTTTTCTCTACATTGCAGCTGTGAAATGCATCCATGGGCCTTACTGTAGCTCTACAGTTGACTTCCATCACTCACAAGTGTTATAACTCAATTTCTTTCTCACTCTCATGTTGACAAATTCTTAACTCCATTGGAGTAGAGAATAGCTGTCTCCTCACCTCACGTGTTCCTCCCCTACTTCCCAATACAGCAGAAATTCAAGCCTTGGAGTTTCCAGGCTTGGTTCTAGAGTTCAAAGATATTTTGTCTTCTGGCCCAAGTAGAAGTAAAACAACCACTCTCTGTGGTTTTAGATGCTTGTTTCTTAGATTCTCTTTCCTTTTGACTCTAGATTTGAAAACCAAGCCTAAACATTCAATACACATTTGTTTTTGTACCAGGTTGTGTAAGCTTCCTCATACCTCCGACAAACAGCTTTTCTTTTGATGAATAGATGAGGAAGGATGTGTCGTGGGGAAAAGGCATTGGATTGAAATTAGATCCCATCAATATCTTCAAATAATAACTGCCATGCTGATAAAGACAGTTAAATCAACATGGATGACTAAATGGTATAATTTCCATGAATGCCGTTCTGCCCCCACCCCCATTTTATAGCCATGTCTCTCCTTTAGGGATCTTGTTAACATACAGATTTGAAACCTCAGGCAGAGGAGAACAGTTAACATTCAACATCTCTAGAAATCTCTCAGGGGATGCAACTGCTGGTCCTCGGTGAGCCAAGATGATGTGTAGATATAGTTCCCATTTGGCTCAGATTTGAGTTTCAGTTTTCGCCTCCACAGTTTTCACTTCTGGCAGAGACCTTGGGACACTTACCTTCTCTTGTGGGTGGTGATGTTGATTACAGCTACCTGAGACAGAAAAAAAAATCCATCCATCCATTCAGATCAACCAAGTAAAAGTGTCTAGGGCTGAGATCTACATGTTAGATTTTCATGAAGTCTAGGATGTACAATCAAGACTTCCAAGAAACCTCATCCCAGGGTAGGTGTTCTCAAACTTTAGCACACATTAAGCTTTTCTGGAAGTGTTGTTGAAATGTAAGCTGGCCAGGGACCAGCCAAGTGACTCGGTAGGTCTGGAGTGGACCAAACAATCTCTATTTCTAACAAGCTTGCAGGTGATGGATGTTTAAGGCTGCTAGCCTTGGAACTCCTCTTTGAGAACCATTATTAATGACTGGGGTTCTCATCAGTAAAAGGGATACAAGTATTACCCAGTTTTCATAGCCATTGGTAGGTTAAATGAGAAATGTCTCTTGTAAGCTCTGGTATTTGAAGATTTGGTCCTCATTTGGTGGTACTGTTGGGAACCTTTATGAGGTAATGCTTTCCTGGAGGAAGAATGCCATGGGGGAGCGTGTTTATATTATAGGCCTTACTTCCTGCTCACTCCCTGCTTGGTGCTTGTGGTTGAGGATGTGAGCACTTAACTTTCTGTTTCTGTCACCACAACTGTCAGTCATTGCAATGCTTCTGTACCATGATGGACCCTTATCCTCTGGAACCACAAGCCAAGATCAATTCTCTTCCTCAGGTTGCCTTGGTCACAGTGTTTTGTCCCAACTACAAAACTACATTTAATACATGGCCTCGTGGGTGACCCACAGACTAAAGCTGTTCCGTTGTGTACACAGTAGACAAACAAGAAATGACTTCTTTGATGATTGATGTGTGTATTGTATCTATTATGTTCAAGGTTGTTTAATAAAACTTTAGTTGACTAATTTGTGATATTCAACACATCGTCCTGTTTCACTGATGTTCTCCTCATATCAGTCACCTCACATCTACCTGCTCATATGTAGTAAAGACATCATGGCTTTATTATTATTATTATTATTATTATTATTATTATTATTATTATTATTTCCAGCAGACCACATCTGCCTTGAAATAGAAACAGATTCTTGAGAGACTTAAGATTGTGTAAGACTGGAGAGTCTCCAAAAGGAAGGGAAAAGGGAAAGGGAAAGAGTTGGTGTACTCCCTTCTGAGTCTTGAAGCTCTGTCAAGATCACACCGCCTCACTGCATCACTGGCGTGCACAAAGCCCATTGTGCTTTCTCTTCCTTTGAATGCTGTGTTCCCATACAGCTCCTCCCTTGAAAGAAGCGTTCCCAGGTGGTAGTCCCAGGCCCAAAGGCTGCTTGCTGCTTCAGTGTCCTCTAACCTGAGGAGGCTGCCTTGTGGCTTTTGCAAAGAAGCACATCATTCTCCCTAAATTCTCTGTGTCAGAAATGACTGCTTGCTGGGCTCGGCAGCTTCCTGGGTGAACTACAGCTATTGATCTTGCTACCAGCATCGTGAGTAATGCCGACAAGACAGTTTCTGGTGCCTTCTCTGACAACTGGCCACATTTTGGACTCACGCTGGATGAGGACTGCATTGTAAACATGCCCAGCTTGTGCTGACAGCGTGGAAAGCACTTGAGGATAAACATTTGTGCCGGCTAAAAATGTCTCTAAGATTGGGAGTGTTTCATCAAAAGACTTATCTGTGCATTTCTGAGGGTGTTTTGAAAGCCTTCTACAGCCCCAAAGCAATGGTTCTGGCTGACTCATTCGTCAATATCTGCTGCATTCCTTACCTTAAGCTTCCAAGAGGAAAACTGAAACAAAAAGTTTAATTCTTATTCAAAATGGACAGAAGTTCTTTCTGGGGCATAGAAAGACTTAACTGAAGGGTGATTGCTATAGATAAGTATCTGGGGCTGAGATCTGACTATGTTACCTCTTAATGTTTTGAGATTGAGGATCAGAATCTGTTGCCTAAGAAAAGATGGTAATTCTCCCTTAGCAATTGCTGGGTTAATTAAGTTTGTCACTAGTTCTGGGGAAAATGGAGCAAAGCTGAGATAGATTTAGAGCCAGGGCTAGTTGCTGCTGTTTTGCAAAAACAGCCTGAGATAATTGTCTCCTGGTCAATAATT
This sequence comes from Arvicanthis niloticus, assembly GCF_011762505.2. Classification (NCBI taxonomy): domain Eukaryota; kingdom Metazoa; phylum Chordata; class Mammalia; order Rodentia; family Muridae; genus Arvicanthis; species Arvicanthis niloticus. The sequence goes on along the minus strand of NW_023046063.1, from coordinate 48,381 downwards.
TTGGCCCTGGCAATGTTCCCTTTCTAGAGTTGAGTTTAGACATCTGGTCCCAGGAAAAGCTATGTATTTATTAAGACCCATGGCTACTGGATATTAAATTCTCCTCTAATCTGGAATAGAACTTAAAAATAATAATCTATTATTATAATAGAAATAATCTATTAAGGAGAGATAAATGCCCCTTGGAAAGCCCTGTAGTGATGCTAAGCTAAACTTGTGAGCACATTTTATAAATGGCCATGGAGTGCGAAGGCAGAGTGCTGAGTATAGCATACATCCATGTTAGTTTTTTAATATGATCTTGCCCATTGATAGCAAGAAGAAAAAGAACTACTACAACAGCAATCCTAATTCTTGGGAATTGCATACCTTCTGTGTGCAAAGCACTTCACACAGGAGATTGCCGCTCTCCTGGGGGACTCACAAAGGGAGGGCTGATCAATTCATCTCATTTGTAGAAGCCCAGAAAGAAGAAATGTTATCCAATGTTGAATATTTGTTAAGTAAGTAAGCTGGGCTGGGAATTTAATCAAGATCATGGAGCTCCTACCCTAACCCCCACTGAGGAGGAAAAAGGGTCCAAGGGAATGTGGATCACAGGAGTGTGAGAAAGGTGAGAAGTGACATGCAGTTCTAACAGGAACTGTGGGAGTAAGTCTGAGTTTCAAAATTACAAGAGCACTTAAATCATTTATACTCATTGAAAGCTGCATTGTCTATTATCTATCATCTATTTTCTATATATCTACTATCATCTGTCTACTATCTACTAGTCTACCTACTATCTATTTATTATTGTCTACCTACTATCTATCTTTCTATCTGCTACCTTTCTATCTGCTACTGGCTATCTATTTACTATTGTCTTCCATCTAGCTAGCTAGCTAGCTATCATCTCTCTATTATCTATCTATTATCTATCATCAGCCATGCACAAATCTATTTGTTATCTATATTTCCCACATAAATACAGAGGTAAGTTCTCTTTATCCATTAACAAACAACCACCAGATCAAATTGAAGTCTACTGGCTTATTCACTTTTCTTTCCTTTTGGGAGGTAAATTTTATGAAATCTTATATACATAGTACCGTTTTCTACTTTTCTTAGGTTTACCATTTACATATTGCATTCATAAAAACATATAGACGTTTAAGAATCCATCCTTAAATCCTGAGTATACTGCACTATGATTAAATGCATTAATCACTGTTTTAAAAATAAGATGACTAACTCACTTGGTTAACATTTTATTGAATTTTCATTTAACACTGGTCAAACAGGCATTGTTGTACATGTCTAGGATCCAAAGACTGAAGCAGTAGAATTTTATGAGTTCACAGATAGTTCAGAAGTTTTACTTCTGTTAAATGACTGCTTGCTTCTGCATTCTGACTTCTGACTGTCAAAGTACATATAGGAAGCTCCCATTCTCAAATGTCCTGTGACATTGTTTTCTTACAAAGCAAAGATAAGGTAAATTTATTTTAAAACATCATCCATTTAAAAAAATCTTGCAATCATTTTTGTAGAAGTTTAAAAACATTTTTTAAAAATAGATCTAGAAATTTTTCCCCTGTGCCCATGTGTTAGAGGCTCTTCCCCATTTTTTCTTCTATTAGTTCCAGTGTGTCCAGTTTTATATGGAGGTCCTTAATCCACTTGGACTTGAGTTTTGTACAAGGAGATAAGAGTGGATTAATTTGCATTTTCCTACATGCTGACCTCCAGTTCAACCAGCACCACTTGTTGAAAATGCTGTCTTTTTTTCTTTTTTTTCACTGAATGGTTTTAGTTCCTTTGTCAAAGATCAAGTGACCATAGTTATGTGGGTTCATTTCTGGGTGTTTGATTCTATTCCATTGATCTTCTTGCCTATCTTTGTACCAGTACCATGCAGTTTTTATCACTACTGCTTTGTAGTACAGCTTGAGGTCAGGGATGGTGATTCTCCAAGAAATTCTTTTATTGTTGAGAATAGTTTTCACTATCCTGGGTTTTTTGTTATTCCAAATGATTTTGAGAATTGCTCTGTCTATCTCTGTGAAGAATTGAGTTGGAATTTTGATGGGGACTGCATTAAATCTGTAGATTGCTCTCAGCAAGATGGCCATTTTTACTATATTAATCCTGCCAATCCATGAGCATGGGAACTCTTTCCATTTTCTGAGATCTTCTTTGATTTCTTTCTTCAGGGACTTGAAGTTCTTGTCATACAGATCTTTTACTTGCTTGGTTAGATTCACACTAAGATATTTTATATTATTTGTGACTATTATAAAGGATGTCATTTCCCTAATTTCTTTCTCAGCCTGTTTATCCTTTGAGTAGAGGAAGGCTCCTGATTTGGGTGAGTTAATTTTATATCCAGCCACTTTGCTAAAGTTGTTTATCATGTTTAGGAGTTCTTTAGTGGATGTTTTGGGGTCACTTAAGTATATTATTATATCATCTGCAAATACTGAAATTTTGACTTCTTTCTTTCCAATTTGTATCCCTTTGATCTCTTTTTGTTGCCTAATTGCTCTGGCTAGGACTTCCAGCACTATATTGAATAGGTAGGGAGATAGTGGGCAGCCTGTCTAGTCCCTGATTTTAGTGAGATTGCTTCAAGTTTCTCTCCATTTAGTTTGACTTTGGCTACTGATTTGTTGTATATTGCTTTAACTATGTTTAGGTATGGGCCTTGAATTCCTGTTCTATCCATTATTGCTGGTATAACAGCTTTAATTACATTAATTGCTAGCACCACTGCTTCTGCAATGCTTTGACACAAGAAGTTAAGACAAATACTTTTGTTAATCATTTAGCAAAAAAAATGTTACTAATGTGTTGAATATACAAGAGAATTTAAATAGGCATTTGGAAGAACAGATTGATGCTCTTTATCTTATTCAAATTATTGGAAGGAGGTTCAGAATTTAATGGTAAGGAGCAATCTCAAGTGTCATGCCAAATACCATTTGATTCTTGTTAGTTCTAAAATTTACAGTGGTAGTCATTATAATTAGCAAAAAGTTTAAAGACACTTGCAGTGTATTTGGCATAATTCTAACAACTCTCTGGATGTTTTAACGTTACATAGTGAGCTTATGAATTTCAAGAATGATGCTCTGATGAGTGTTGACATGGTAGATACTGCTGATAAAATTACCCTTGGCCTGAGGTCAGTATTTCTATTTTGGTCAAGCTTTAAGAATGGCATATATAGCTTGATCATGCTAGCCCTTTTTTGTCTGGGAATATTTTTATTCCTGCTCAGCATATTAAAGCTTGTCTTTAACAACATCAACATGTTGGCAGCTAAAGTACATGGCTTGAACCTGAAATAGATCCCCAGACAGAGTTATTAAATTAACAGAATGGCAAGCCAAGGATGGGTAAGATTCTGCACAGAGCCTTATCAACCTAAGACAGAAGTGCATTGCTTTGGATAATACATATTCCATGACAGGTAAGAAAGGCTTTCTTGTCAGAATGACCTAAGACAGGCTCAGTCTTGTTAAAGAAATAAAAAGGGGGGAGAGGCGGAGAGCCTTTGGGGCTGCTTGGCAAGAATCTGACATGGGCCAAGGACAAGGAAATGGGATGCTTGGCAGGAATCAGACATTAGGCTAGAACAAAGAAGTAATTTCAGGTAGAAATCTAACTCTTAGGCTAGAACAAAGAAGTAATTTCACACAAGAATCTAAATTTTAGGCTAGAATGAGGAAGTAGGCTTCAGACATGAAAATGACTTTGGGCTAGGACAGGGAAGTCAGCTCAGATACTTTAGTCATTGTGAAAAGTCCTTAGAAACAGTGATCATGGGAGTGTTCATAGAATTGTGTTTAATGCCTTGCTTGTCCTTTGACTATTTGTGTTTATTGTCTTGCTTGTTCTTTGACTATTTGCATCTATTGTATTGCTAGACTCTCAACCTAGAACTGACCTTAATACATGCATGTAATTAAAATGGTATAAAAACAAAAAGGAGGAGGGGGGATGGGATAGGGGATTCTAGGGAGGGGAAGTGGGGAACAGGGATGGCATCTGAAATGTAAATAAATAAAATATCCAATAAAAAAAGAAAGATTCAGAAGATCTGAAGAATAGAAAAATGTATTTAAAGAATAAAAATGTATTTAACAAGTTTTCTGAAACGTGTTAAAAGGTAGTGGTATTTGAACTTTGGCCTTCTTTGTTTTCCAGCTCAGAATAAACAAAAGGCAGGTGCTCCTATCCAAAAGGCAGAATTCCATGTCCAGAGTTTCGAGTTGTGCTTTTCTGGAGGAGGAAGGCTGGCATTTCTCGTCTTCCCATGGTGCACTTATTTCACCAGACCCTAATTCTTGGGCAGAGGCTCTGGGAATTCATAGTACATTGAGAACACCATACTATATCATGGTCATCTCAAGCCATTTCTTAGGATGTGACAAGCCAAGAAGACCTTAGCTACTGTAGCCACCCAGTATCCTGAACTTTGAATAAGGAATGCAACTCACCAATGCTGAACCCAACTCTGGAGTTCATGGCTTGAAGAGTTTACCCTGAAGAGAGGCAGGCATTGAGAGTTTATAGCTCATCTCTAATGAGCCAATTGTATTTTCAATGAAATTTGAAGAAAGCTCGAGCTTGAATATGCTCAGAAAAATCAATAGACGTTTGAAAGGTGAGAGCAACAAGCTATACACTAGAGTGATTTACTTTCTAGAAAGAACTGACAAAAGGGACAACTAAGAAGAATATTTTCAGGGCCAGAGAAAATTTCAACGCTGACCCCAGAAATATCCATTCAAGGGTCCTATGTTTATTGGATCAGACAGGAAATAATGTGTGCCCCAGGGCATTGTCATAAAGGGAAGAGCAAATGTCTGAAAAAAAAAAGTGGAGCTTGACTCCATGGTGATCATGAGAGTGTAGAGTCCAGGGGATCTTTCTTCAAATGCCTGGCATTCTAGGGTGACCTGGAACATTGAGGCTGTGCTCACTAAGGAACAATGATAGCTCTTCATTCTGCAGTGGTGGTGAAGAAATGACAAAGTAGCTATCTTTCTCCAGTTGTCCCAGAACAAGTTAGTAATGGAAGCACAGTCTGAATTGCTGTACTAGGCTAAATCCACCCCATAGATAAACCAAAAAAAAAAAAAAAAATACAAATCACAGACTGGAAACCAGAAGGTGACAGGGCACCTGGGAAAAGCACCTGTTTCAGAGTTGACAGAAAGATGCCCTTGCTGAAGAGAGAAAGTGTGGTGACAATGGATCATCAAAGCAAGAAGAGGGAGAGACAGACAATTGAAAGGTGAACCAAGTAGAAATTGTACAGCTGAAAAGAATAATAATGAATAGTATGTATTTTTAGCAAAAAGGTGTAAAGAATAAAAATGACCAAATGCAAAATGTAGAAAATGTATAAAGAATAGGATATATCGAAAACATTGAAAGGAGTGAATTGTCCTGAGCCAGACTGACTCCATTACAGGCCTAAGTTTCTACTTCACAGAACTAGGCAAGTCAGTTACTGGAACAACCGCAAGCTTGTCTAAAAGGAACCTGTCCCCAGTTTGTAAAAGGACAGTTAGCCAATCTTGAGGCCAAGAGGTCAAGAGCTACCTCTCCTTCACATGAAGCAAGAATAGTTAGTCAAGTATGCTTGAAGCAAGATCCTAACCAATCATAGCATCACCCAGACCTCCAGAGATAGAATCCACCAATCAAGATATAGATCATCTACTCCTCCCTAATATTCCTTCTTTTGGCTTTAAAACTGAATCTGCAAATTATATTAGGATCCTTCCATCTGGATGGAATTGGGCCCCTGCACTCGAAAATTTGTACAATAAACACCCTTTGCTTTTGCATACTATTTGAGTCTGGGGTATAATTCTTCAGTGATTCCTGGACCCTAACAGTATTTTCGTACATCTAGGCAATGTGTGCTTAAGCTGAGCATTATTTAAAAATCAAAAAAGTTTAAAAACTCAAATTTTATAATGCAAAAAAGGTACCCTAAGCTAAACTAGTTATTATAGTATAAAAGCAGTGAAATAGGTTTTGTGAAGCCAAGTATAGAATGTTTAGTTTCAGTCATGCCCAAGGCCTTCACACTCACCAGCCATTCACAGACTAACCCAGAACAACTGTCTCATAAGCTCCATTTAACCAAATGATGTGACGATATTTTATCCATTATTTTTTTACTGCACCTTTTAATGCTGAGATATGTAACTGCTGTGGTGTTGTGATCACCGAGTTCAATGTGGTAACATGCTGTCCAGATTTGTGTTCATGTACCAATAAATAGTCTTGCACATGGGTTTTGTGACAGTCTATTCTAGGATGTTTTTACAGCCGTGAATTATCTAGTGACAAATTTCACATAATATAACCCTGTTGTTAAGTGACAGATGACTATAATTATATGCTGGCTTATAATGTACGTTCATGTAAGATAATTACCAGTAGCAGTGCATGGGAGGTGGGTGAGAAGAAAGCACACTGGGGTAAGGGAACCACACGGCATGTGAAAAGAACCTCACAGACCTCACAAAAAGCAAACAAACAAACAACAAAAACTCAAACAAACAAACAAACAAACAAATCCAGGAAGAGGCAGAAGCATTAAAAAACCAACCAACCAAATGGAAAACAACTGTTTCTCTCATTCTTTGTTTATTTTTGAATAAAAACGTATATAAAGCAGTAAATATCATATAATCAGGTTTTAAACACAAAATAGTTATTCTTCTTATTGTAAAAGTAGAGCCAGAATTTAAGCACAGTGGCATGCACATGTAATTCTAGCACTGGGGAGCTGAGGCAGGAGGATTGACTTCAAGGTCAGACTGAGCTCTAAGAACCAGTTATAAATCATCTTTATAAGGTAACGTAACTATATCGGGCTCCTGTCAGCATGCACTTCCTGACATCCACATCAGTGTCTACCTTTGGTGACTGCACATGGGATGGATACCCAGGCGGAATGGTCTCCAGATGGCCTCTCCTTCAGTTTCTGTCTCACACTTTGTCTCCATATTTGCTCCCTTGAGTATTTTGTTACTCCTTCTAAGTAGGACCAAGGCACCTACACTTGGTTTTCCTTCTTCATGAGCTTCATGTAGTCTGTGAATCTTGGCTATTTCAAGCTTCTGGGCTAATATCCAGATATCAGTGAGTACATACCATGTGTGTTCTTTTGTGATTGGGTACCTTACTCAGGATGATATTTTCTAGCTTCATCCATTTACCTAAGAATTTCTTGAATTCGTTGTTTTGTTTTTTTTTTGTTTTTTTTAACTTTCTGACTCTTCCTGTATTGCCAATTTTAATATCTTACAGGTAAAACAGAAAAATGCATCTTAGAGTTAATATTAAAATGATTTTTAATCTATAGATCTCCAAAAACATTCTTTTGAATCTCCTTAGTTGAGCTCTCTTTTGAAGGATATCTCTTTTTTTTGGGGGGGGGGGGATTTGAGGTTAAGGATGTGGGAAGGGAGAGGGGGGACACATCCTCATAGAAGCAGGAGGGGGGGGATGGGATATGAGGTTCCTGGGTGAGGGGGAATGGGGTAAGGGGATAAAATCTAAAATGTAAATATAATGTTCAATAAAAAGAAGAAATAATAAAAAAATAAAATAAAAAAGAATTCATTGTTTTTAATAGCTGAGTAATATTTCATTGTGTAAATGTACCACATTTTCTGTATTCATTCCTCTGTTGCAGGACATCTTTCCAGCTTCTGGCTATTAAAAATAAGGCTGCTATGAACATAGTGGATCATATGTCCTTGTTATATGTTGGAGCATCTTCTGGGTATATGCCCAGGAGTGGTATAGCTGGGTCCTCAGGTAATACTATGTCCAATTTTCTGAGGAACCTCCAGACTGATATCCAGAGTAGTTGTACTAGCTTGCAATCCCACCAACAATGGAGGAGTGTCTCCTTAGAGGTCTGCCAGAGTCTGACATATTTAGAGGGGCATGCTCACAGGTAACCACTGAACTGATCAAGGGATTCCCAATGAAGGAGTGAGAGAGAAGACTGAAGGAGCTGAAATGTTTGTGGCCCCATGAGGAGAGCAACAATACCAAACAATCAGAGCTCCCAGGGTCTAAACCACCAGCCTGGGAGCACATAGGGAGGGACCCATGGCTCCAGCTGTATATATAGGGGAGGATGGCCTTGTTGGGCATAGGTGGGAGAGGAGATCCTTGGTCCCATAAAGGCTAGACCCCGAGTGTGGAGGAATTCGATGGTAGGGAGGTGGGAGTGGGGGGAAGGTGGGCACATCCTCATAGAAGCAGGAGGAGGGTGGATGGGATGGGGGTTTCTGGGTGGAGAGAGTATGGGGTAACAGGATAACATCTGAAATGTAAATAAAATAGCCAATAAAAATATAAAAAATAAAGTAACATAACGTAAAGGAGTAGAGATATATCTAAGTATTTTTTAAAAAAAATGTTTTTCTGTCTCAAGAGACAATCTAAAATTGGTTTTCATAAGTTACTATACATGTAAAAATTTCAGGGATGACTAAAGAAATATCTTTTACAAGTAATGAAGATTGCTAAAACAACTAAATTTTTACAATTGAAAACATTAAACAGAAAAAAATCAACAAAGGGGGAGTAGAGGACTTATCAAAACACTTGACATCTGGAAACACAGTCTAAACTGGGACACTATGTAAGTAATTTCACTAAATATGAGTGAGTGTATTAAATCATCCAATCAAGAGACAGGTTATCAGACTGGAGCAAAGAGAAACAGAATGAGATTCAATTACTTTCTGTCTCTTGGAGACATACATCAGAGACAATGGGACAAGTGCTTTGAGAGTGGAGGGATGAGGAAGATCTATTGCATAGAAGAGAGTGGGGGGTAGCACCTGGGAAATTGTCCTAGAACAAAGGCTACAGGAGAAAAAGACAGAGAAGCACATGTTGAAGGGAAGATATTACCACTAGAAACATGTATGGGCCATGTTTATATAGACCCTTGGATATAAGAAAGACTGGCCAAAATGGTAAGCTGAAATAGACATTTGAATGTTAATAGAGACATCCTTAAGACGTGAATATCATCTCAAACTGACTTGTCCCCAACTCCACAGAATATCCAACAACAGAATATACATTCTGATAAATATATGAATGATATTCAGACCCAAAGACTAGACTTAATAATTTTTTTTCATACAATGGGGTGATACTGAGTATTGACAGCAGGAAGACACTTTGGAAATCCATAAATAATGAAGTTAATCAGTGTGCTACTGAAAGCAGAGTTAATAAGGTGTTGAAAATGGCATTAGGAAATACTTTAACATAAATAGAGCATGCCATAAACACTTGTAGAGTCCAGAGTAAAAATACTGTAAATGTATGTAGTAAAACAGAAAATAAAACTAAGTTAACTTACAAAATTAAAAAAAATATTAATAAGAACTAATACCCTTTGACAATAAAAGCACTAGGCAAAATCAGAGTAGACAGTAACATTCAAGTCTCCCAGTTCATACATATTTATAGAAAAAAAATCCTGAAATTCCCACCCCAAGACAAAACCAGAATCATTTCCATTATTATTTCTTCTGTCCAACATTGTTAAGGATGTTTCTTTCTGAGCATTTTGGTCATTAGAAGAAATATAAATAGTATTAGCTGGCTTATGCAGCCATGTAGAAATACTATTGGCATAAACAATAGAAATTTGTTTTTTCACAGCTATGAGGGTTAGAAGTTCCAGATCAAGGTTCATCAGGAACCACTGGGGATGAGATCTTTGTAGCTTCGGTTTTTTTATTACTATGGCCTCAGATTTGGGGTCTGGGAGGAACCATAGGATTCTCTTCTAATCCTATTCATCAGAACCCCACTTTTATGATCTTATTTGAATTTATTTTCTTGCTTCAAATATGACCACAGAGTAAGGCTTTCACATATTATTTTTGGGGAAAAAGAACATAAATATTCTATGTTGTGGATTTGGCCTAATGCTTGTATTATGTTAATTGGGTTCCTGAAATTACACGGGAATCCACATGTCTACATATAAGATCTGAGAGTCTCTGTCCCCAGTTGGTTTTGATTGCTAAATAAAGTTGTTGGTGGCCAATGCCTGGGCAGCAAGACAGAGGCAGGGCTTTAAGTTTCCCTGGATAAGGGACAGAGGAAGGAGCAAGAAGGAGAGAGCCGCCATGCCAGGAAAGGAGTAGCTGCCACACCTGAGAAGTGCAAGATGGAGAGACAGCCAACATGTAAGAACTGGGAATTGTGGCCCTGGAGGGCTGCGGTCTGGGTCAGGGGCGGCCAAGATGGAATATAGGTTTTTGTAAGTGAAGAGTTGGGATTATCGGAAAGTACATCATTCACGTGGAGGTTAAGCAGTGGCTCAGCCATTGAGCTGTTTAAAGATTAAAATATAAGGCTGTGTGTGTGTACCTCTCATTCAAGAATCCAGAACATTGGGGCGGGTAGTGAGGAATGTGTGCACCGCCACCAGGTCGATTTGAGTAAAGATTAATTGGGTGTTGCGGCCCAAGCTGCCCCACACTTGGGGGCCAAATATGTTGGTGACCACTCTATCAGTGTTGGAACCCGCACTGCCAAAAGCCTTGGGGGCTAAACTGTTAGAGCCCACACTGCCCCAAGTTGCTCCAGTCTGCGGGTCGGGGTTCAGCAAAAGAAAGAGTGAGGAAGGACTCGAGGAATGGAGACCAGACAGAGTGTGATTCAATCCCATTTAATCTTCAGTCTCTCTTCCTAGTCCAAGTCCCAAGTCTTGAGTTCCTAGTCCCTAGTTCCTAGTCCCTAGTGCCTCCAAGTTCCAAGTAACTTCTCCCAAGTGTTAAGTGCTTAATACCTAATAATCATTTCTTCTGAGTTCTCTAGTCCAAGTGTCTTCTTCCTCAATGCCTAATTCCTACTCCAAGTTGTTCTGAACTCTCCTGTCTGCCTCTCGCCTTTTATATGTCTCACTTCTAAGCCAAGCCTCTAAGTCACACCTTTAAGTCATGCCCTTAGGTCTTGTCTCTAAATCTGATCTCTAAGTCACGCTCTTAAGTCGCACACCTTTAAGTCTCACACACCCAAGGGAAGATCCTGGGTATCTAAAACAAGATGTTATCAGAGTGTACTCAGCTGTTGTAGGCTATTGTAATCAAGTCTCTTATCAGGGTATATGGCTCAAGATGGCTACAAGGATGATAGCCGCCTTCTGTCAGCTCCCCACAATTGGGTACTACAACATATCTAAAACCTTTCACCCCTGGCTATTTCCAAAATAATGCAAAATATATTTGTTTTCAGTCTCAAAATGTCTAGTTCATTATAGAATTAGCTTTAAAGTCCAGACTAGAGACTCTTTATCTAAACGTGCCAGGGAACATTGCAGAAGAGAAAGTGGAAAGAGTATAGGAACCAGTATAGCAGGAGGTCTGCTGTGAAACAGTTTGTCCCAGGAATGACTGTGTAAGCAAGACCAGAGCAATGGCAACATCAATGGACATGTTAATATGGAAAAGAAAAAAATCTCATGGGGTTCCATACATAGACAAAGAACTACAGCCACTGATGATAGCTAGGAGAAGGAGAATTAGACTTTCTCATGGATGAGCCCTCATTAATTTTCCCGTACAGAAAAGTCATTCCTGAAAACATATATACACAAATAACAAAAAATATTCAGATTCAGATATATCTATCATCTGTCTATCTATCTATCTATCTATCTATCTATCTACCATCTATCTATTTTCTATCATCTATCTATCTATCTATCTACCATCTATATTTTCTATCATCTATCTGTCTACCATCTATCATCTATCTATTTTCTATCATCTGTCTGTCTGTCTGTCTGTCTGTCTGTCTATCTACCATCTATTTTCTATTATCTATCTATCTATCTATCTATCTATCTATCTATCTATCTACCTTTCTAGCTATCTATCTATTTATCATCTATATATGTGTATGTACACACATACACATATATAACAATAATAGTCAAACAAAGAGGTAATTTGGAGGAGAGGAGCTATGAGAGGGGCTTGGATAAGAGTGGCTAGGAAAGGATGGAAGAGAAAATGATGTAATTCTATGTCAATTTAAAAAAAACTCATTTAAATAAGATATGAGGTATGATTCACCCTGAAGCAAAATATTCTAGCTTTGAAATTATGAAACCAGACAAATTGTGTGCACCTAGAACTCAGTGAAAGGACAGGCAAAGGCTAACCATTCCCATCCCAACAGGGCACCCAAGAAAGAAAAAAGGGAACCCTAGCTAGACAAATCCCATTAGATCTCAAGGCTCTAGCATAATACTCTTCAGTTAGGTGCTCTGCCCTGAGGGGCGTCGGGGACAATATGTCACTCTTACAGCTCTGTCTTCTAGGTCTTCTGAGACAGTGGCCTTGAAGAGAAGGAGCCATAATCTTTACAACAAGAAGCAAACAGCTCCAAAATGGATCCACTAACAACAGGACCTTGCTTTTCTTTTCTTTCTAATTTCTCTGATCTTTGTAGAATTGACTTTCCATCAGTCACTTTATAGAAATCTGGGCTTTCTTCTATGATTCAAATCCAAACCCAGCCTTTGTGTATTAGTAAGCTCCCCATTACCTCAGTTATGTCCTGAGATACTGAGATAGCTTTCACACCAGTGCTCTGTTTCCTAGTACCATCTGAATATGTTCATATACTCTGCCAAAATCCCATTGGATTGCTGACATAGCAACTGCAATTTATTCTTCACAGTCCAGGGTGTTAGACAACTCAGATCACAATCTGGTCATCAGGTAGAAAGAGAGAGAGAGAGAGAGAGAGAGAGAGAGAGAGAGAGAGAGAGAGAGAGAGATATTAGAGGATTTCAAAATCTATTATTGTTTTTAAGCTTAATTGATTCTTTAGTGTGAGTACACCCACACTGGGGATTGGTCCTTCAACTATGAGATGGGAGATGTTCAGTTCCTAACAAAAGACATTCAGCATGGAAAGAAAAAAATTTCCTCTATTTCAGAATGGTGTGATTTTGCAACTTAAAAATCTCAGACAACCAGTAAGAAACTATTAAGACTAAAAGCTGAATTCAGCAAAGTGGTAAGCTGTGTATAATATCATTGTAAAAAAATAAATTGTACTTTTACTTAATAAAAAATTTTAAATTGGAATCAAGAAAACAAATCCATTCATATTATGCCATAAAGAATAAAATGTTTAGGAACAAGCCAAACAAAAAGAAGTTTATTCTTTTCTTTCTCTATAAACCATAGACATTATGGAGACAAAGAAATTTCTAAATAAATAGAAAACTATTTCAAGTTTGTGGTTTGCTGACAATAGTGTTATGATGACTGTCCCTCAAATTATTTATATTTCAGTAGGATCCATATCACAGTCTCAGTTGGGTTCTTCAGAAACTGAAAAGCTAGCCCTAAATCTCATAATGAAGAAAGAGAAACAGAACAATCTTGAACAATGCTGTAGGACTTGTTCAATTCCTTAATTATATTAATAGAACAACCACAACAGTGTAGTAACTTACAGTACAATGGTGATCATGACTCTGTGTCAGTGGTTCTTAACCTTCCTAACACTGCGACCCTTTAATATAGTTCCCCATGTTGTGGTGAAGCCCAACCATAAAATTATTTTTGTTGCTACTTCATAATTGTAATTTCTTTACTGTTATAAATTATAATGTAAATACCCCTGTTTTTTCAATAGTCTTTGGGAGTCACAGCCCACAAGTTGAGAACTCTGTCTGTGGGACCTTACAGTGCTAGAGTTATCATAGTGCCGTGGTATTTCACAGTGATAGATGGATGGAATGAACGAGGAGGAAAGAAATAAATGAACATTTGTAGCCAGTTGATTTCCACAAGGAAAGAGGAGGAATCTTTTCAGAAAATGGTGCAAGGATGGTGCAAGCCATCTCTGGTGAGATGGCTCAGAAGTAAAAGCCTTGTCACATGAGCCTGCTGATGGGAGTTCAGTCAGTCCCTGGGATCCCAAGTGAGAGGAAAGAACTGAGTTCTCAACCTTCACAACCTCCCTGCATTGTGTGTGTGTGTGTGTGTGTGTGTGTGTGTGTGTGAGAGAGAGAGAGAGAGAGAGAGAGAGAGAGAGAGAGAGAGAGAGAGAGAGACTGCATGCTTCTCTATCACATTATAATTCTTTTTAATTAAAAATAAAAGGGGGGCTGGAGAGATGGTTCAGTGGTTAAGAGCACTGTCTGTTCTTCCAAAGGTCCTGAGTTTAATTCCCAGCAACCACATGGTGGCTCACAACCATCTGTAATGGGATCTAATGCCCTCTTCTGGTGTGTCTGAACACAGCTAGAGTGTACTCATATACATAAAAAAAAATCTTAAAACAAACAAAAATATACATAATTTAAAGAAAAAATAAATGGTGAGAAATTCTGAGGACACAAGAATAATTTTGGATCCCTATTTTGTACCCTTACAAAAACTTGCTGAAGATGGATCAAAGACATGAATGCATGAATTTAGAAGAGAATGCAGGGATAAATCCTCTGAGTTTGAATTTGGCAGTGGTTTGTTATCCAGGCATTGGTAATCTAAGAACCAAAGTAAGAAATGGCAGATCGATGGAACTTCACCAACATTGTGCCTCAAAGAAAACCCACACAGTGGGATAAGCATATGAAAGTTAAAGGTTTTGGCCTCTTTCCTGTCATTCTGTCCACCTCCTCTCTGTTTTGAGTCATAGCAGATCCTTGCGAAGTCATGTAATATATCCTTCCTGGATAGATGCCTGGTATACTCCAGAGATTTTATCATATGATGTTTATAACTGTTATTTAAAATATGCTACATTTGTGATATATTTTCCTTAATCCATAGTTTATTTAGTGCATATATATTATGCTCATTCACATGCGATTACTGTGTGTTTGAGTGTATGTGTAGCTGAATAAAACTTATATATTTGTTAAGTAGGTATAGCTTGGACTTTCTAGGTAAATACATAAATCTGTCAATAAAAGTATTGACTGAATTTTTTCATTAGAATTTTTTCCTTTTATTGGAAATAAATTTTTTTCACATAATAGATCCTGATTATGGTTTTCCTTCCCTTAGCTCCTCCCAGCTCCTCCTGACCTTTCCTCTGATCAAGACTCACCCACTTTCTGAATCCCACTAGAAAACAATTAGGCTTTTATGAGGTAAATACAGTACAGTACAGTACGGTATAATGATAAAACAAAAACTAACACATCAGTGTTGGACAGAAAGAAAGAAAGAAAGAGAGAGAGAGAGAGAGAGAGAGAGAGAGAGAGAGAGAGAGAGAGAGAGAGAGAAAAAAGAAAGGAAGGAAGGGGAGGAACAAAGAGAAACTCACTCTTGTATCATTCAAAATCCGATTAAAACAGCCATAATACATATGAAAAGGACCTGAGGGGTAAAAGAGAGAGAGAGAAAGATACATACATACATAATACACACACACACACACACACACACACACACACACACACACACACACATAATATTTTTTAGAAGGAATAGTCCTGACAGTGCATTATGAGACAAGAAACCTCCAAAAATGCTAGCAATACCGGGCATGCAGTTTACACTTGAGTGAGTTGTTTCCCCAGTGCCACTTCTTTGGAGAAAACTAAACTTTCATTTGCAAATAGCTATCAATTAGGGATTGTGTCAGGTTTGGAGAAAGTTTCCTGAGATGCTGAGAAATGTGTGTGTGTGTGTGTGTAAGTGAAATGGTTTGTAAATATCAGGTTTATTTGTTTTATAAGGTCAGTTAGCTCCAGCATTTCCATGTTTAGTTTTGTCTAGATGACTTGTCTATTGGCAAAAGTTGCACATTAAAAAATGTCCCACTATTAGTGTATGAGAGTCAGTGTGTGATTTAAGATGTAATAGTGTTTCTTCTATGAACTTGAGTTTCCTTGTGTTTGGTGCACAGATGTTAAGAACTGCAAAGTCCTCTTGGTAGATTTTTTTTTTTTCCTTTATGAGTATGTAGTGTCCTTCCCTACTGATTACTTTTGGTTTGAAATCTATTTTATCAGATATTAAAATGGCCATACCACCTTGCTTCATAGGACCATTTGCTTAGAATATCTTGTCTTCATTTTTTTCACCGTGAGGTGATGTCTCTCCTTGATGTCCAGGTGTGTTTGTTGGATGTCACAGAAGGATAGATTCTGTTTTAGCAACCATTCTGTTAGCCTGTGCCTTTGTATTGGGGGATTTGATTAGTGTTTATTGATTCATGTTATTTTGTTTTGTGGTTGTTTTTGTTGTGGTGGTGTTACTGATGGTGATGGTGGTATTGGTGTTGGTATGTGTGTGTGTGTTTCTCTTTTTATTTGCTGGACTTGGATTATTTATTTCTTGTGTTTTCTTGGTTGTGGTTAACCTCTAAATATTTCTTTATAGCACCCTCTGTACTGCTGAATTTGTAGATAGATGTTGCTTAAATTTGTTTTATCATGAACTGTCTTATTTTCTCCATCTAAGATGACTAAAAGTTTTGCTGGGTATAGTAGTCTGGACTGGTATCTGTGGTCTTTAAGAGTCTGTAGAACATCTGTCCAGACCCTTTTGTCTTTTAGAGTCTCCATTGAGAAGTCAGGAGTTATTTTTATAGGTTTACTTTTATATGTTATTTTGTCTTTTTCCATTGTAGTGTTTAATATTCTTTCTCTGGTCTTTACATTTGGTATTTTGAATATTATGTGTAGAAGAGAATTTGTTTTCTGATCCAGTCTGTTTTGTGTTTTGTATGCTTCTTGTACCCTTTTAGGCAACTCCTTCTTCAAAGTAGGAACATTTTCTTCTATGATTTTGTTGAAAATATTTTCTGTGCCTTTGACCTAGATTTCTTCTCCTTCTTCTATTCCTATTATTCTTAGATTTGGTCTTTTCATAGAGTCCAAGACCTTCCCTGATGTTTTATGCCAAGACATTATCAGATTGATTATGATTTTTATATTTAACATTTTCTTTGACTGAGGTATCCATTTTTACTGTTGTGTCTTCAATATCTGAGAGTTGTTCTTCCATTTCTTGTATTCTGTTGGTGAGGTTTGGTTCCTGTTCAGTTCCTAAATTTTCATTTTCATATTTACCTCAGGTTAGGTTTTCTTCTATTGGTTCTATTTCTACTTTCATGTCTCTAACTGTTTGATTCACTTTCTTCCACCTGTTGTTTATGTTTCCATAGATTTCTCTAAAGAATTTATTCATTTTCCCTTTCGGCTCTCTATCATATTCCTTTTTTTTTGTTGTTTTGTTTTGTTTTTTGGTTTTTGGGGGTTTTTTTTGTTTGTTTTTTTTGTTTTTGTTTTTGTTTTTTGTTTTTTTTTCTAGACAGGGTTTCTCTGTGTAGTCCTGGCTGTCCTGGAACTCACTCTGTAGACCAGGCTGGCCTCGAACTCAGAAATCCGCCTGCCTCTGCCTCCCAAGTGCTGGAATTAAAGGCGTGCGCCACCACCGCCCGGCCATATTCCTAAAGGCTATTGTACAGTTTTGTCTTGTGGTTCAGCTGTGTCGCAATCCTCAGTGCCAGCTGTGATAGCATTGCTAGGTTCTAGTGGAGACACATTGCCCTGCCTGTTACTGATTTTATTCTCACATAGGCATTTAGACATCTGGTGGTGGTGGTGGTGATGGTAGTGTGTGTGTGTGTGTGTGTGTGTGTGTGTGTGTGTGTGTGTGTGTATATCTTTTTCTTCTTTTGGTTTTGCTGGCCTACTTCCTTGGGATTTCAGAGTATACTAAAGAGCAGCTGAGACATCCAGGCTTGTAGATTTAGAAACTACTGGATTCTTGGACTTTTCATTCACATTCAGCCATTGTTAGATTAGCTGGACAGCAGCCTGTCAGTCATTCTAATAAATCCCCCTTCTATATATATTGAGAAATTAATTCTATAAGTTTTGTTATTCTGGGGCAATAGTTCTCAGCCTTCCTAATGCTATGACCTTTTAACACAGTTCTTCATATTGTGATGAACCCTCTCAACCATAAAATTATTGTTTTGCTGTCCTGACTGTTTTTGTGTGTCAACTTCACACAAGCTGGAGTTATCACAGAGAAAGGAGCCTCCCTTGAGGAAATACCTCCGTGAGACCCAGTTGTAAGGCATTTTCTCAATTAGTGATCAAGAGTGGAAGGGTCCATTGCAAGTGATGCCATCCCTGGGCTGGTAGTGTTGGGTTCTATAAGAAAGCAAGCTGAGTAAGCCGGGGAAACAAGTCAGTAAGTAACATCCCTCCATGGACTCTGCATCAGCTCCTGCTTTCTCACCTGCTTGAGTTCCAGTCCTGATTTCCTTTGGTGATGAACAGCAATGTGGAAGTGTAAGCTGAATAAACCCTTTCCTTTCCAACTTATTTCTTGGTCATGATGTTTGTGCAGAAATAGAAATCCTGACTAAGACAGGTACTAACTTATAACTCTAGTTTTGCTACTGTTGTGAATCATTGGGTAAATACCTGTGTTTTCTGATGGTCTTAAGCAACCCCTGTAAAAGAGTCATTCATCCCCCAAAGGGGTTACAATTCACAGATAAAAAACCATTGATAGAGAACCCTGATTAATACGGAGAATCACTTGAAGTTGTGCAAGTTTTATTAGCACATTGATTATGTTATTTATATCGTACATGTTCTTTTTGGGGTTGTTCTTGGCTTTGGGCATTTTAATATAATAATTTCTAAAGGAAGTATATTAAACTTCTATCCTATGAAATAAGACACTTTTTAAAGATGCATTACATTTGTATGACTTTAATATTTTGGTAGTTCTCTTTCTTTGTGGGATATCCCTCCTTTATTCTTATTAGACATCTCTTCCTTTAAGTGCTGTTTTATTGTTATGGTATCAGCAGATGAGCTTTAATGGTGTAGATAATTATTATACTTTCATTATCTTATTCTCAGTCTTTCTATATAATTTTCTTTTACTTCTGTCTAAGCAAAAAATAATTGAGTATCATTTGTTTACTTATTGAAACATTTTCTTGAATAAATATTAACATAGTGTTTTAAATTTTTTATTTTTGAGATGGAGTCTCCTTATGTAGCCTGAGATGACCTTGAACTCATAACCCTTATGCTTCAGTCTAGTTAAGGGTTTGCAGATATGCACCAATACAATCTCAAAAATACTGACTCTTCCAAAACACATTTCTACTGACTGGTTTTTAGATTGCTATAGATTTTCTTAATTTATTTTTTCCTAAGCCTTGGTAACTGATAGCATTTCGTGTATTCCCTTTGGGTTCTCCTGTAGCTTCAGAAGATGTGGTTTATATCTCAGGTTCTGGTGATATTTGAAGGCCCAACAGAGTTCTTATCTTTCTTTCTGAATGTCATTCAAAGTGAACCACCTGCTGGTGACTTCGATAAGTAAATCTCTCTGAAGTATAGGAAACATTTTTTTTCTGTTATTTTTTTATACTAACTTTGTTTGAAAGCTAGCTGTTTATTGTTGTTTTTTAAGATGATTTCTTTTGTGTAGCCCAACCTGACCATAAGCACTCAGTTCCCTGGTCCTGCCTTTCCAGTCTGGGATACCAAGTGAGTACTACCCACCCTTGTTATTGCAACCAAAACTGTTCATGAAGAAGGCATGATTTGGGCACTGGTGAGATGGTTCTATGGGTAAAAGTGGTTGTCTACAGGCTCACCACCTGAGCTTGATCCCTAGATTCCACAAGGTAGGTGGGAAACCAATTCCCAGAGTTGTCCTCTGATCTGTACACACACCATGGCATATGGATACCTGTGCTTACTTATGCTCTCTGTCAGTCTCTGTATCTCTCTCTCTCTCTCTCTCTCTCTCTCTTTCTCTCTCTCCCTTCTTCTCCCACTCCCTCCCTACCTCCCTACCCCCTTCTCTCCCTCCCTCTCCCACTCCCTATCTACCTCTCTCTTTCCTTCCCTCTCCCCTCCCTTCCTCCCCCTCCTCCTCCTTCTCTCTCTCTCTCTCTCTCTCTCTCTCTCTCTCTCTCTCTCTCACACACACACACACACACAAACACACACAAGTAAAATACATAGGTTAGGAAACTTGTGGAAATGAACGAGAAACAGGAAAATCAGACATCTTCACTTAACTACAAAAGATGACTTGATTTTCTTGAATGAGAGCACCTTAGAGTTACTGGATTTTTATGTAGCAGGCTCATTTTAATCTCACTCAAAACTGCTATGTGACATCGTGGTTCAAGGTGGTGAAATACGGTAGTCAGTCAGTGATTCCTGAACGTTTTGATCTTTCTACTCTTCATTTAATGTCTTTGTTCTTAATGACTTCGGCAGTAGATGTTATTTGATCCCATGTAAAATCATGTGTTTAATTGATTCTGGCTCTTAAAGCTTCATGAGAAAACACTTCTTTGACTTATAATATACTCCTTTATGGGTACTGTTCATGCAGTCAGTGTCTGGGGGTTGGGGGGGCAGGGTATGGAGCAGAGCCATTCAGCAGACTGGAGAAAGCAGAGCCAAGCAGCAATTTGCTTTGTATAGGGTCCCAGGTGGATTGCAGGAAGACACAGTAGGTAAACTCAGTGTTTTAGAGTCTATGACCAGCTCTTCCTTGAGAAAAAAAAAAAAAAAAAAAAAAAGCCAGGGCAGGACATAGACCCTGGGTTTACCTAGTATAGTGAGGGAAACTCAAGACTGCAGGATGCTGGAAGCACCTAAAATTTTATCATCTATCATTTTAAACTAAAATAAAAAAATGCTTTTTTTTCCCTGGGTATTGTGGCCCATGCCTGTAATCTTAGCACCCAAAAGACTAAGACACAAAGATGATCATATGTTCCAGGCTGGTAGAGACAGATAAAAATCTTACCTTGTGAGGTATCACCATTATCTTGTGAGATTCCTTCTAGTCTTTTATTAACTATTGTTCCCCACACCTTCTGGCCTCCAATGGTTCCTGCATACATAGTACACACACACACACACACACACACTTTTTCAAAGTTCCTTGACTGGCAGTCTCTTTAAGTGACTAATGGTCCTTAGGGTGGATACTTTGGACAAAAGAGTGACTCATGACCTTCATAGGCTGCATAGAATAGGAAAAGATTGTAGAAGATATCCAAGATACACAATTAAGGACATGGTGATTGTATATTTCAAGTATTTTTTCTTGTAATGTTTTCGGATTGGTTGACTAAAGGTATTAGATTCCCCGGAACCTAAAGCTACAGATAAGAGGTGAACTAACTCATTTGTATCTTCAACTTCATGTCATAGTATCACAGTCTTCACAAATATCAGTTCTCATGCATGTAAAATGTATTATTTATATGTGCCTTAACTTAGTTTATTCCCATCCTAATATCTGTTTTTTTTTTTTTATCAGAAAAAAAAAAAGCAGTGATACTTGTGTGGGCGTTCATGAAACAGATATTAGCTGACTGACTATTTCTTCATCTCTGTCTCTAAAATGAGATTATGAAATATGACACCTTTTCTCTCTGTTGCTAAGGCTACACACATCTAGGTGTCGAAAATAGCCATTGACATTTCAATGAGGCAAAGAGCTTTTCAAAGGAGAGATTTGGGGCCCAGAAAGTAAGAGCCGAGGTTAATAGTGGACACAGATCCGTGCATTTTAATTACTGGCAGACCCAAATTAGATTCTGAGATAAAATAGCATCAGGTATTAAGGGAGGCCAAGAGGTCGGAGGCACCATGGCCCTGCCAATGATGCCTGCCATCGGTGCTGAAATTGATTAAAGCATTACGGGGTGAGCTATTTCTGAGTGTGTTACAGTGTTTCCTCTTGTTAGGTGCTACATTGGCTCGTTGCTGTAAAACATGGTGAAATAATTGAATTACTGGCAATCATATGGAAGACTCCTGCCGTGGAAATGGTGTCACAACATTTTAAGAGGGAAATACTCAGAACATTTTGTTCATGGTCTGAGAATTCCCTTATCGTCTCCGCTGCTCAATGTCTAGTCCCCCACTGCTTTGCTGACAGAAAGAGGCTGGACAGGAACCAGCAATGCCTGAATGCCTGGGTACAGCAAATGCTGGCTGCCATGTTTCCCTGGAGCTCTTCAGAGGTGGAATGTCTGCACAGATACCCTGTGGAACACCAGAATGGGGGCATGCATGCCTTTGCTGATTTTACATTTATAACAAACTTGCATGTTTTTAATTTCATGGTTATATTACATGTCTTACATTTAAGTTTCACTGAAAAAAAATATATATATACACACACACATATATATACACATGTGTGTATATATATGTATACACACACATACATATATAAATGTATACATATTGAGGTGACAGAAGAAAGCAGACACCATTGATGTGAGGGTCTATGTTTTGGCTATGTTGGTTATTTAACTTCAATAATTTCTTCCTCTGTAAATACAGTGCGGTTGAATTGTGAATCCAGCAACTCTGTTTTGTTCTCATTTCTTGTGAGAAAACAAAAAGTCTTCTCAAACTGTTACAAATGAAGCACCAAGGTTTACTCTTTAAATCGTAGAAGTATAGATAGTAGACCATGCCACGTTGCCTACAGAGAGACATGGGTGAGGAATGAAAGATGCAGGTGGAAGGAGAAAGGTAGAGAGTCTGTGATTGGCAGGGCACCTTGCTGCCTGCTGCTTCCTCCTGGAAGGAGAGAGCTATCAGAGGATGCCTGCCTTGACCTCAACTGTCACTGCCTAGAATCACTCCCAGAACATGGAAGTGCCCTACACGCTCCTTGAGTGACTATACACGCTGAGGGCCAAGGGCTGTCTAATAAATACGTAGTTTAGAAGTAGAAACTAGAGTACCTCATGCAGGTCAATGCACTAGCTGTCCACGAGAAGAAAGGTATTTTTGGCAAAACAATTTTATTTTTTAGGGCTCCCCTCCTCGAGGCCTGAGAGGAGGTGGTTTACCAGATAGACCATCATTACTCAAGCCATTTCCTCTTTATTTATTAAATGGTCAGTGGATTGGCCTTCAGAGTGTAGCACTGAAGCATGGCCCACAACACAGGAACTTGCTTCTCCTTTCATTTGAGATTCTTTTAAACAAGGACTTTAACTCATTTACTTAATTCTTTGTGCAACTTCTTATTTCTGTCAACATGGACACAAGGATACCTATTTTGTCCCTTGGGTTATATAATCTTATATCCTGTATTTTCTTGCAAGTTGTGCCAGCCTGGGCCATTGGAAGATTCTGATACACCTCTGCCCCTTTGGTATGCTTCATTCTTGGTGGTGTTCTCGGTTTTCTTAGTCAGGGTTACATTACTGTTGCTGTGATAAAACACCATGGCCAAAATAACTTGAAAAGGAAGGGGTTTATTCAGCTTATATCTCCATATTGTTGCTCACCATTGAAAGAAGTTAGGATAGGGATTTAAACAGGGCAAAAACCTGGAGGCAGGAACTGATGCAGAGACCATGGAAGAGGTACTATTTACTGGCTTGGTCCTTATAGCTTGTTTAACCTGCTTTCTTATTGAACTGAGGACACTTAGTCCAGGGATGGCATCACCTACAAATGGGGTGGGCTCTCCCACATTAATCACTAATTAAGAAAATGCCCTCCAGCCAGATCTTATGGACTCATTCTCTGAACTGATATTCCCTCCTATCCAATATCTCTAGTTTGTGTCAAGAAAATGTAAAACTAGTCAGCATACCTGACTACTTTATTTTGTATTTTAGCATTTCTTCATTTGGTGTTAAGAGATTTTTCTATGCTCCTTATGAATATTTCCTGCCCTAGTCCCAGATTTTTGTCATTTCTCCAAAGATGTGTATCTTTTTTTAAAAAAAAAAAAGCTATTTTTTTCTTCCTTGAGAGTGAATTGCTCCTTATCTCTAGTTTTGTCTGTACTCAAAAACTTTTCTTGTTAACTTTTTCATATATTAATCTAAAGTACTCCTTTCTTTAAAAAAAAAAAAAAAAAAAAAAAAAAAAAGCATTTGGTTCTGTTACTAACGGAAGAGTTTAAAAACAAAATTCCCAATTTGCCTTCTGATCTGAGGTGTCTAGGTTACTGGAGTCACTAGATCACAGGAATTCGTTAAGACGACATGCTATCCAGAGAGGAATTAGAAATACCAATTAGATTCAGGTGACGCACTGAGAAACAGAATTCTTCGTGTCTTTTCATCATGGGGCAAAGCATGTCTTGCCCATTTAACTGCAGAGATTACCAAGAGGGTAATTATGCATGCAGAAGGGGTGGTGTGTTCCCCATGTGGCATTTCTAAATGTGTACCTGCTTCCTTCCTCCCCAAAGGCTCCAACCTCAGCAGAATTCATGTCAGATTAGAGCTCACATACATTTAGGATGGCCTTTCATAAGAAAGGAGAAAACATGGATTGGTTTTTGTCAGTAGGTGGAAAGATGGTGTGCTCATGAAAAGGACCATTTTTATTCTGGGCAAAGTCCTTGACTTTTAAGGTTCTTCAAACCTTATTTATTTCAATTTTACTTTGGATGAAACTTTGTTTCAAATGTAATTTTAAGCAGGGGTGAACTTTAACACACGCCCTTCTCCCAATCATCCTTCTCCCAATCATTCTGGGTCTAGATCTTGGGAAGAAAGTTTCTCTTTCAGTAAGGAATGGCTCCTGAAAGTACATTAGTTTACAGTAGCATGTGTGCCTGTGAACAGTTTCCTTTGGCCGAGGGAAAAATTGTGCATTCAAATCCAGGGCAAAGGGAGGACGTCTCCAGCATCACCTTTGGCTTCTTAAGACATGGATGATTCCTGTCTTCTCTTGTGGCTGCAACTGCATTTTGAGGGACTCACTAGAGGAAAAGTAAATATGTCCCCTTCCCTCTGCCCCAGGCGACAAGTGAATCATTCAAGGTGGACTCAATCAACTAAACCTGTGCTTATCACCATGTCCTAAACAAGATCGGTAAATTTAGTGCCAGACAGGGAAACTTCTGCCATATCTAAAGACATGACAAGGCAGGCCAAGATAAGGAACAAGGAAGCTAATTTCTAGTTTGTAGGAAGATGCTGATGAGTATGCTTTTGTCTGTCTGTCTGTCTGTCTGTCTGCCCATCTATCTGACTATTTATTTATACTTTTAAAGATTTATTTTTAAGTAAATCACACACACACACACACACACACACACACACACACACACACACATACACACACGAATTCAGGTGTCCATAGTGACTAGAAAAAAACATTAGACCTCTAATAACCAGAGTTTTAGGCACTTGTGAGCTATCAGATGTGGGTGCTGGGAACTGTATCTGGGTCTGCTAAAAAGAGCAGTGTGTGGTGGTCTTAGCTACTGAGCCATGAACATGGTTTTAGTTTTATCAATACTTTGACTAAATTTTAAATGTGTGCATTCATTAAAATCTAACTTGCCAGGTTACTAAATGAAAGAATCATTTTGTTTGTTACGATAAAGAGAAATTGCTCAAAGTATGAGAAACTTGTACACAATGACTGGCTGAGTTCTGGACGGTCAAATTGCAATACTTTTCTTTTTTTCAGCTCTCTTCTCTGGATCTCTCTTTTGATAGAAACTCAAAAGTCTCTCCAGCTTGAGAACAAAATGCCAATTATTTTAGAATCACTGGCTATGGTTTGGTAGAAAACCCCACATGTTCATTATATACCACACAGACACTGAAATGATTACTTTCTATACCTCTGGGTCAGGCGAGTTCAACAATTTCTTTGAATTGCCTCTCCTTTATGGAGAGCTCCCAGATGAATGACGACTGTCAGCATCAGCTTCTAGACTTCTGACTCTGGAGCCTGGGTTTACAGGATTGAATGGGCTTGAGTTTGGGTGGGGTATTAGATAGAATGAGAGGCAGATGTCTGTCACCCTTCTCACTATGTGACCTCATGATCGATACAGAAAGCAGACTCAAATTGCAGAGCAATTAAATTAAAAGGCCTCCTTTAAATGTGGGCATTTCTAGGTAGAGCCTAAGAGATCTCCACATTAGAGTCTACAGTGGATGAAATGTACATAGTGGTACAAGGTAAAGTGTCTGAGAGACTCTTGGCAGGATTCATCAATCAACCTAGACCTTCTCAGTGCGGATAAAGGGCTCAGCATGACTCAGGGAAGGGTCGATGTCCCAGGAATCTTGGTTTAGTAGAAATATATCCTCTGAGTTAGTTTTTATTAATAGCTTTTTGGAGAGAAGGGTTGTAAGAAAATTTCCCCTTCATGGACCATGGATTTATTACTAAATGCCCATATCGAATCTCTTGATCTGTTAAGCACTGTGCATTGCCATATATCACAAGTGACTATCTTCAGGGAGGCAGTAGGCACAGTTCATAAGACAGACAATACATTGTATGGAAGCTGTTCAGTACATTTCACATCTCTTCCTTTCTTTTATGAACAAAGAATGAGCAGACAAAAGGCTGTGCCATGTGCTTAAACATTTGGTCAAGTGATAATTTCTAATATATTAGCAAAAGTTTTAGCAACTATAAAATGCTGAAAAACAGTAAAATATTCATGCTTTAAAATATTGCAAAATTATATGGCTTTTTTTTAAAAAAGAGGTCCAATATTTACAAAGTGCTAATTATGTGTTCCTTTAGGTGACATATATCTTTGTCCTGGCTATTTTGTTAGACAGGTATAAGTATTGCTTTAATTTGGGGAGTTGGAAATTGAGGCTATAAAAAGTTAAGCCATTTTGCCCAGGTCACAGTTATTTCATGATTTTGCCAGAATTTGAATCAAGGTAGGCTGTTTATCCTTGTGACTATTACTTTAAACTAGGCATTAAATAGTATTAATATGCATGGTGATACACTCCAATTTATTCATCGTATTCTAGGCTTTACCTCAGCTTCAGCACAGCAGGTGTGAAACACTCTAGAAAAGTTCTCTGGTCCTGGACCTTGCTGTTCTTTCCGATCTAAAATCTCCATTCTTTTTTTAATCTCATCCATGACTCCTGGTTTGTATATAGACCTAGGACATATGAAAGCATATTGGTAACTAGAGGGTACTATGTGGCCACTGAATGCTTCCTTGTAATTATTGCAGGAGAGACAACTTTTATTTCTGTGTGGTAGCCTTGATGTTAAAGAAATTCTCATGTTTTCCAGCCGGAACATCCCCAGTCCCTACAGATATTGAAGCAGTTACTTCTGCATTGCAGTGGCCAAAACACGGAACAGAAACAACTTATGAGAAGAGGGGTTTATTTTGGCTCATGGTTTCACAGAATTTCAGTTCATCACTCTAGAATCTCCTGTAAGCAACATCTGTCAATACAAAAGGTCTATGGCCAATGAGCAGAGGCAGGAACTAGGAGGTGGGACACAGGCAGGAAGAGAGAGGATTCTGGGAGATAGCAAGAGGTGTGGGAGATTTGCCTGGGGGAAATGATCATAAACCAGTCACATAGAGGAACCCCGGAGAGAATAAAAGACAGGTTCACTTGGGAATGCTGAGGAGATGGACCTCAAACTTGAAGGTAGCTGAACTAAGGATAAATTAAAGAGGAGATTCACCCTGGACTTAAACACATAATGCCGAGGAGAACTATGTGGAAGACGGAATACATTAAATGGGTTAAATAAGTTCCAAACTAGTTGGGGAATGAGCCAAAGATTTTGACCTAGGTATTTATTAATAAATAACTAGTATTGAAGTCATCATTCTGGGATCAGGGGTTGGAAAGAGGAAAAGAAAGATTTTTTTTAAACACAGCACTTTAGGGAAGGCACAGAAGAATGATTCAGTCTATCATGACAGCAACTTGTGTGGAAGAATGTTCACATCATGCTAGAAACCCAGAAGTCCTCAACTTTTGGATTACAACCCCTTTGGGGGGGTTGCATATCAGATATCCTGCATATCAGATATTTACATTATGATTTATAACAGCAGCCACTTCAGTTATAAAGTAGCAATGAAATAATTTTATGGTTGGGGGTCACATGAGGAGCAAAGCATTAGGAACTGTATTAAAGGGTCACAGCATTAGGAAGGTTGAGAACCACTGTGCTTGACAAAGAAGCAGAGTGAGTCAGGAACAGGAGCTGGATAGACACTGCAAAGGCCCTTCCCTACTGACCTACTGACCTATTGACCTACTGACCTACCTCTGTCTACCTCATAAAGGCTCCTCAGTCTCCTGAAATAGTCCCAGCAGCTGGGAATAAAACCTTCAAGAGATAAACCTGTGGGGAACATTCAGGTTCAGACCCTAAGAAATATATATCATGGACACTAGAAAACACACACACACACACACACACACACACACACACACACACACACAAAGAGAGAGAGAGAGAGAGAGAGAGAGAGAGAGCGCTTTATGTAGCAATTCCAGAGCCACAGACTAAAAACTTGCATATTGTAAGAGGGCCAAGACTTCAGGAAAAAAATCTTAACATTATCTTTAATTTGGTACTAACATTTTAGCTTCAATTATTCTGTCTGCAATAGTGTTCTGTGTTAGGTAGACAACTGAAGCACAGCTCAAGTAATGTCCATGCTCAGGGTGTATAGCCTGGAGTTAAATTCTTGCATTTCAAACCTGAGTCTCATTCCAAAGCCTTTCTAGCTGCCAAGATGCTCCTGTAGCAACTCTCCAAAGATTTCTACTGTTGAACCCTTGTGTTCACTGCCACTCTCAGGCCTGGGCATCTATCTCAACACTATTCCTTTGTTTCTGACTGTTACTCAAAGGTCTCATCACCTAGTTTCTCATATGTGGGACTACCAACGTATATTCTTCATTTTGTGGGGGCTTCTGCTCAAGGAGCTGCACAGTGAGTTCTGGTCTCCTAATTCCCACTTCTTTATCATTCTCAGTGATCCCCACAAAATAAAAAAGTGCAAAAATGCCTCTAACAAGAGTAACTTTCAACAACAACAACAACAAAAGTATATATTTAGTTAATTGCTCATTTGTTGACAGGGAGTTTAATTGTATTGATATTCAGTTTTTGTGTGGGCTGTCTGTTTGCACTGTTTCTTGTTTCCTTTGCTGCACAGTCATGTAGACCCATCTTTGATAATGTGGTTGGTTCCTATGCTGTTGGTGTTCTATTCAAAAAGTTCTCACCTACCCCTTCCCAATATAATAATTTCCCCTATGTTGTCTTCTAGAAGTTTTAGTGTTTCAGGTTTAAAGTTAAGGTCTTTGGTGCATTTTGAATCAATTTTTGTACAACATGAAAGAAAATCTAATTTCTTGATAGAAATCCAGACTTACCAGCTTCATTTGTTGAACGGGCCATCTTTTTTGTCAATATATATTTTTGCTGCCTTTGTCAAAAAAAAAAAGCAAAAATTATTTTATTTAAGGGGTTCTCATTTCTAGTCCATTTATCTTCTTATTTTTATGTCAAACCAGGCTGTCTTCACCCCTGTGCTCTACAGCATAATCTGAAGCTGGGTGTTGACATGCCCGCATCATTGCTCTCACCATCTCTACCTTGAAACTGCTTCAGTTGTTTGTGGTGCCACAGGAACTCTCATTTTGGTTTTTTTTTTTTTTTTTTTTTTTTTTTTTTTTTTTTTTTTTTTATAAACATGTGAAATATGATCTCACAACTTTGCTACGTATCACATGAACTTCATAAATAAACTTTAGTAGTCCAGCCACTTTCACAATGTTAATTCTGCCAGCCTAAGAGTATGGGGTGTTTTCTCATGTCTAACATCTTTTGTGATTTCTTTTTTTAGTATTTTGAAGTTGCATTCATTTCTGGTAAATAGATTCCAAAGTACTTAAACTTTATGGTGTTCTTGCAAATGGAATGTTTTTCAATAGATTTTTTTTTCCTCTGAGAGTACACTGTTAGTATAAATGAAGTCTACTGAATTTTTTTTTATTTTTACATTGATTTTGTAGCCTGAGGCTTTACTATATCTGTTAGTATCTAAGAGTTTCCTAGTAGACCCAGTAGGTTTGGTAAAGAGCCATCTGGCAATGGCGTGCGATGTCCATGTAAATTCCTTTCCAATTTTGTCTTTCTCCTGTCTAATTTCTATAGCTAAGACTTTGAACTCTGAGAGAAGAAAAGGTAGGGTGTCTCATTCTTGATTTTAGAAGAAATGTTCTCAGTCTCTCCATTTACTGTAATGTTGGCTATAGGTTTGTTGTATATAGATTTTATTACCTTGAAGTGGGTTCTAGTTGTTCCTAAAATTCCCAGAACTTTTCCCATGAAGGTGTTTTAGACTCTGTTAAATGCCTTTTCAGCTTTTCAGCATCAACTGAAATGACTGTGTGGCCTCTGTCACCGGGTTTCTATAAAAGAAAACACAAATGCCAATTAACTTTTAAAAAGTGTTCAATAGCCTTAGCTATCAGGGAAATGCAAATTTAAGCTGTCTGAGATACCACCTCACTTCCCTCAGGATGCTGTCATCAGTAGATCTGACAATCAATGTTAGAGAGGATGGTGGGGACAGGGACTTTGCTCAGTGTTGGTGGAATGCAAATTAATACATCTACCATGAAAATCAGATTATAAATTTCCCAAAAAATTAAAAATAAAACTACCATATGACTCCCATTATTTTATTTCTGGTCATGTATCCAGAAACCTGCAAACCCTCTCCTAGGGATATTTGCACCCTCCTATGTTTATCTTTTTTTTTCATTCACTATAGCAAAGAATTGTAATCAACCTATTTGTCTATCAATACATAATATATACATTTATTTTTATATAATTTTATTTATATAAAATACAATTTGTGTTATATATATATATATATATATATATATATATATATATTTTAAATTACAAACTTTTCAGAAATACAGATAGACCTAGAATGTATACTATTAAGTAATGTCACAAAAATCTCAGAAGGAAAAATAATTCTGCATGTTCTCTGTCATATATGGAATCTAGCAATTATATATGTATACATGTAAACAGAAGCCTGTATGGACACAATATAACATGTAGAAAAGAAAACAAGAAAGGCTGAATATCAGGGGGTGAGGACAGATGAAATGCAAGCATGAAAGAAGACACAGAGATTTTTTTTCCCCTTGGTTCTAACTCTGTCACAAAGTTTTCTTTTTTGGTGATGGATAAGTGCTGAAAAGTATGTTTGGTAACAAAAGTATAAAATCCAGTGTGAAATTCCACAGCCTCTGTTCCAAATGGATAACTCTAGCTATATCAAAGTCCATTAAGGCATGTAGTCTCGCCGGGCATTAATCCCAGCACTTGGGAGGCAGAGGCAGGCGGATTTCTGAGTTCGAGACCAGCCTAGTGTACAGAGTGAGTTCTAGGACAGCCAGGGCTACACAGAGAAACCCTGTCTCAAAAAACAAAAAACAAAAAACAAAAACAACAACAAAAAGACATGTAGTCTCTAGGTACAGTTAATTTCATCGTGTGATTTCTATTTGAAGCCTTTAAATGATAAAGTTTAAAACAAAAATGAAAATTAAAATGAAAAATTTTAAATGAAAAGTCCAAACAACAACAGAAATCAAGGTTTATTTCTGGCTGCTCCCTTTAGATTTTCCTGCGGGTGTCCTTAATGTCTCTGGTGGTTTGCATGAGACATCTTCAACAACCTCGACTCATTTCTGGAGAAATTACAAGAGATTAACTAGGACGTCTAGGACACAGACTGCAAGAATAAAAGGCGTGTGGGTAGAGAGAACTGAATTACTTCCTCAAAAAAAATAAATAGATAAAGTCAGACTATAAAGTCAGACATCATCTAATGTGCTTCTGCTGAGAAGAATATGGGGTAGTGTCGTATGGAGAAACTGGTCCACTCATGTTTACTGTGACATGCTCTTCAACAGCCAAGGAGCCTAGGTGCTTATCAGCAAGCAGATGAATGGAAAAGGAAAATGTGGTATGCATGTATAACAGGGTACTACGCAGCCATAAGGGAAAAAATATGTCAATTTTATGAAAACAGATGAAAGTGGAGATCATCTTGTTAGGTGAAATAAGTCAGTCCCAGAAAGACTAATCTCAAAACTTCTCTCTCATATGAAGCAAGTAGAATTTAAAAGTAAGATTTGCAAGCAGAGTGGGCAAGGATACGCCTGAGAAAGGGACTGAGCTGGAGATAGGTGAGACAAGAGAACAAGAGCAGGCAATACAGGGGTGTGATAAAAAGCATTTTGATAAGATCAAAATACACGGCATATATGTGTGAGACTGTCACTAGGAGACCCACTGTTTTGTATAACAAATTAAAATGTTTAAATTTGATTTAAAAATTAAAAATATGGTTCTCTTAAAATTGAACACAAAAAAAACTCGTATTGACTAAAGAAATCACCACAGTTGTACCCATAATAAGGGGGAGCAAGTTCAAGTCCAGTGAGGCTCTGTTCCAGTGACACACACTGTGCCCTTATCTCAACTGCCCTGGAGGAAGCTCTCCCAGGGGAAGGCAACAAAGCAGAAAGAAAAAAACCGAGTCCTAGAAGGTGCAATTCGCCAGGGCCTTAGGACTCTTGAGTTTGCCTTCTCAGTTTCCCCAGTGCTAGCATCTATGAATGTGATCAGCTCAGCACTAAAGTGGCACCTCAGAAGATCAGTGTCACAGGCAGAAACAGTGGCACACTCTCTGAAATTGTGGAGAGTTCGTGAGTTTGGAATCTTCTTGCTTTGTGGAATAAGGCAAGTACAAATACAGTTAATGTGAATTAACACATTAGAAGCTTTTTTTTTTTTTTTTTTTTTTTTTTTTTTTTTTTTTTTTTTGCCATCTAGAGCTATTGATCTTACTTGTCACCATAATAGCAAGGTATACTATTATTTCACAGTAGAAAAAAAGACAAAATGGGTTCCAGTGTGTGTTATGTCGCTGTTTCGTATATACATGTTTGAGAAAGTTCTCCCACCAAATTTTTTCATGCATAAGATGGGACCAACTTCTGTCTGTATTTTATCTTAAGAAATGACTCAGAATAGACAAAGTAATCCTGAACAATAAAAACATTGAAGGAGTTATCACCAGTCCTGGGTTCAAGTTATATTATAAAGTCATAGTAAAAAAACAAAACAACAAAACAACATCTTAGTTCTGGCCTAAAACTACACACACTGATCAACAGAATGGATCTGAAAACTCAGGAATAATCCCATACTCTTACAGCCATTTGATTCTTGACAAAGAGGCCAGATAAACACATTGGAGAAAAGAAGGTTCCTTCAGCAAATGTTCCTAGACAAACCTGACACCTTCATGCAGAAGAATGCAGCTAGATTCTTACTATTTGCCCTTCACAAAGCCTAACTGATTTCTAATTAGATCTGAGGACCAACCACACAGAAGAAATTTGTGTCTGGTACTGAGGACACGGACAAAAGCCTATGGCTGGGTTGGTCATAAGTCCTAGGCATGAACTTACTGTGTTTGTTTTGTCAATGGGCACATTATCACACTGCCCTCTAAATATTAATTTAGAGTATTGTACCCTCAGCCTTGGTCAGAGAACCTTCATTTTTTTCAGACAATAATAGTTAATGCAAAGACTTGTACATACAATCTCAGTACGAATACTAAGCAACTGTTAAGTGATCACCTCTCAATGGACCATCCACAATACCCCTCCCAAGGCTCAGGAAACTGTACAGAAAAAGAGGTGGAAATAATGTATTATCTGGACAATAAGGCAGATGGCCATGAAATGCTATTATTCTGATCATGACATGGCTGTTTTATTTATGAACTCAACAACTTCAGTGACCTTCACAGAACTTGCAAAAACTGGACCCATTATCACGATGGATCCACTAGGGGATTATGGGTACTGATCTCTCCCTATAGTGCTATTGGCAGTTAATTGCTGCTCGTGGAGAGGGGGCCATTGTCTGTAGTGGTGAATGCTTGGGTGGTTGTGTTTTTATCCTCTCATATGGCCCTAGTTAAACTTGGTCACCACAAACCTAAAATCATAGAAAAGACATGAGAGTCAGAGGGAATTTGTTGGAATGAGAGAGAGTGTTCTGGTCTTCACTTTGTCTCGGTGAACACTCTAACCAAAAGTAATTTAGGTGAGGAAAGGGTTTACTGTAGATTTCAGATTACTGTCCAGCATTGGGAGAATTCAGGCAGGAACTCAAGCAGACACTTAAAGCAGAAGTCATAGAGAAATGTTGCTTGCTCGCTCAGGTTTAGCTGGCATTCTTATACACCCAAGGTCACCATCTGAGTGATGGTACTATATCCATAATGGACTGGTCAACCAACAATGGGTCCAATTCTCTATATACAGGTCTACAGGCCGATCTGATCTACTCAGATAACTCTAGGCTGTTATCAAATTTACAATTAAAGCTAACTAGGGCAGCTAGTTTTGATAGGAAGGAGGGGGTTAAGACAGGGTAGGTGGGTGAGAGTGACAAGAAGAATTCATTATATACACATACAAAACTGTCAAAAATAAATTATATATTAATTCATTAATCATAACAAAAACATGTTAACATTATCTATTATAGATAACATTTTCTCAAAACAACAGACTTAGCATGAATGTGTCCAATGTTTTTCTAACATTCTTCAGTCTCTAATTTGCTTAATGACACCTGTAGGCTCATAATTTGTTTTGTATTCAAAATATGGATGTGTGTTGATTTTATTCAAGTACAAGAAAAGAGCTCAGCTTCAGTGTATTAAAAGGCTTTCTCCCAAACATTTTTGAATCATCTTTGGTACTATGCCCACACATACTCACCATGTGGTAAGTTTTGAAAAATTAATTTTAATGTAGAATCTGAAATAAACATTTTCCTAATTTGTTCTATTAGCCTCCTCTTGAGTCTTTTATCTCTTGATTGAATCTTGATTTTGTGATTTAGTTATTTGATAGTCAGTTTTCTGAGTTTTACAGAATTTCAAAATATTATGTTCCATTTTATGATATTAGAACCATGTCCATTGGGCTGGTAAGCATCCTGACTCTGTGTTTGTGTGTTTGTGTGTGTGTGTGTGTGTACATGCACTATCATATAGCTCCACTTACGACAAATAAATAAATATAAAAAATTGAAAGACTTGTTTATCAGTGTCAGTCTTGTTCTCATCACTGACGTCATTACATGTTGGGAAGACATCAAGTTCTTAGCAGTGGACCAAGTTCTTCCTCAATCCTAGTTTTACTTGAGAGCTTATATTCTATCATGGTAGCAAATACTTAAGTGTTTGAGTAGAGATTCAAACTGCCTGTCAAACATCTTAGTCTTAACAAATGGCTTATCAGCCATTTGGGGGGGGTGTGGGGGCGGGAGGCTTGAGAAGGATGCTTCCTGATAGAAATGACTAGTTTAGCTAGTAACTCAAAACAAATGCACAGTTATTTCCTTGAGAGAGCCAGGGTCTATTGGTGCATCTTCAAGGGTTTCATGTGTACTTCTTATTTTATCACATAAAACATTTAAAAGATATGTGTCCAAGGATGAAGACTGACTAGAAATAATTTATTATTAAGGGTGTTTGTTACTTTTTTTCAGTATATGTTGATGAAGATGACTTGACTCCTGATGTAATTGAACATGCTTTCTTGGTCATTCTAAAGCACAAACATTTTTGTCCACACCTGAGTCTTGCATCACCATCAAAAAGATAAATAATAATGAAATATGAAATGTTTATTTTCCTGCATAATTTCTGAATGAACCTTGCCTACTCCCAAGGGCTTGTAAACCAGAGTTTGGAAAATTCTGTTTTAAATGAGAAATAGTTCACCACCTGAAGTAGAGAGCAAAGAAAAGCATGGTTTATTAGTATGGAAAGAAAAACTGCTATATAGATATCAGTGGCATGTGAAACCAATCTGACTCTCAAGTGGTCCAGTAGAGAGAGCAGATTGATTTCAAGAATGTCTGTCTCTGATTTTTGACTGTTTTTTAAATTTTATTTATTTAATGTGTGAGTATTATTCTGCATATACATCTGCAGGCCAGAAGAGGGCGTCAGATCCCCTTATAGATGGTTGTGAGCCACCACGTGATTGCTGGGAATTGAACTCCGGACCTCTAGAAGAACAGTCAGTGCTCTTAACCACTGAGCCATCTCACCAACCCCTGATCCCTGAGTTTTAATCACTCAGTTTTCCTCCCTCATAGTAGATGGAGCAGTTCCTTATTAAGCATCTCTAATCTTATGTTGTCCCTCCATCCTATACCCTCCTCTTAGAATTCATATCTTCCACACCACCTCTGTAGAGCATCTCCCTATCCCTTTCCTCTCAGCTTTGCCTCATCCCCTGGGATGCTTTCTTGCCCTGAACACCCCTTTCCCCAATTCACATTGTTCTTCCCACACAGAGATTAGTTACCCCTATCGGAACCTCAAATGACTGCTAATTTTTCCATATTTTATGACCCCCATATTGCCGGTCTGCATACAGAGTTCCACAGGGAACTGTGGAGCTCTGTCCCAGCTGGAATGGCCAAAGAGTTACAGCTCTCTGAGGGGCAGGAGAAACAGAAGCAAGGCAGGCTACTGGGCATCTTTTGTGGCTGCAGCTTCCCTAGAGTGGCAGGTGGTGGGATGCAGCAGGTGACTGCCCCAGGGACAGGATGCAACTGGCTGAATGGGAAACAGTGGGTGGCTAGGAGTCAAGGCTGGGACCAATGAGTGGGTGACTGCATGTGGTAGGTTCAAGCAGTTTCCCCGCAAAAAAGCTTTGGAGGAGAATTCTCTTCCCCAAGCTCTATAAGACAGACACTCTTCGACCATCTTTCGTGAAATAACTCATGGACTTTATTCTTTGTGGATAGGGTCTTATATACATACATTTTGGGGTGGGTTGGGGTCTAAAGGCAGCTGATTTCTATTGGCTTGATCTGAAATGTTAGGATGCCTCATCTACATGTGAAGGACTTTGGGTGTTGCCCCATGTGACTGATTGTTACAGCCCTCTCTATGGGGTGTCATGGTCACAAGTTCCAGGACAGGAACCAGATCAGAAGTAGATTTAAAAGCCCACTGTTGTTAGTTATGAGAACTACTAGGGTTTCTGAATCCACTCACCAAGTTTTCAGTCTGGTGGCATGGTCCACTGCCTCACACCATACCAAGATGGCATTACCTTAGATGGCATTGTATTGACAAAGTATTAAATGATATTGCATGATTTGTATTACATACAGTTCTACTCATGTCTGTTTTTCCCATTAAGGGTAATGATACCACCTCAGAGCTTACTTCATTTTTATTCAGTGTGCTTTTCCTACCCCAAAGTGCTGTCAGGTCACAAATGTTCCCAACTCTGAATCTAATTTTATCCACAAAGTGCTCTGATACACAGACTTTGCAGCATTTTCCTGGATGTCAGAAATGACCTGTCCTTCCACAGACTAGACAGAGGGGGACAGAATTATGATGAGTTCTAATGCATATTCATTGCTAATTTGACATATATTTGTCTCCTGGGAGTTGCTGCATAATCAGATGTAAGCAAAGCACCATAAATGCAGCCTCTTTGATTTTATTTTTATTTTTGTTTCCTCCAATGCAGTATGTTTGCTTCATAGCAATGAGCATGATAAAATGAGAGATCATCTTGGATATGAATTCTTGCCTGACTCAGGGTCTTTAAGGTGGTTGATATGAAAATGTGGCACAGGTGTGCGATTCTTCTGCTAATTTAAGCTACTTTATCAAACTCAATGCCTGATGCAAGTGAAAAAATCCTGAATTTATTATTTTTCAAGTTACTAAAATAAAAAAGCATTAAAGATGAAGCTGTATCTAGATTACTCTTTCTGAAAGCTTAACAATAAGCCTTCCTGAGTAGCTTGAAAACCCACAACTGCTCAACTGGAAATTGGAGGTGACAGCCTGGGTTTTGCTATGATTCTAAATAGCATTTGTCAGTGCATCCGAGAGGAAGGTTCTGCTTTCTGGGCTATCATACAGAGGCTCTACGGACCAATGAGAATTATGGAGTGTTAAAACTGTGTGCAGTGTGGTTTAATTGAAGTTTAATTTACATATGTGTTATAAAACTTTTCCTGGGAAGACATAAATAAATGTGTATTCACCCCATGTAGAAAGAACACTGACAGATCAAAGAAAGGAGTCTGTCCAGGGCCAACGTGGTGAACCCATGAGTTAGTTGAGGTTCCAAACAGGAACATGGGTGAATCAAAGACAGAGGTAACACTGGGAAGTCAGCTGGGTAATTCTCAGACAAGTTGTACCACTAAAATGCTTCAACTGTGAGATGGAAACTCACAAAAAACAAAGAAACAAACAACACACACACACATACACACAAAGTAATAAAAAAAAAAAACCCCTACACTTTAAAAAAGTTCCTTGGGAGTTGCATGGGCAGCTATACTACCTATGAGTCCAATTGTGGTTAACTGTTTATCACTTGCATAACTTGGGGAGGGGAAAACCTTGTGAGCATCTTGCGGGAGGCTCATGAATTTATGAGCTCATGACATTATGAGGCCCATGAGCCTTTGCGCTCCCTCCATGAAAAGTGTGAATGGGTCTAATCTTATAAGGGTCTTGTGACAGAAATCATAGTTGCTGTGACTCAATATGACAATCCAGAGGAATCAGCTATACAACACTCCATACCTTCATCCAGTTCTTTGATTTCTTCCAATCAGTCTTATATATGATATTTCCTGAGTCTTGTAGGACATAGCATGGGTGTATGATTTCTTTCTTTCATTAAAGGCGGACATTGAATTTTTCTGTTACCACAGCATGACAGAGCACAACATGGCACTCATTCTCAAGAGCTTAAACAGTAATAAATCTCCTCAGTAACCACCAATCACTGTAAAGTTCCTTCCATTATGGGCAATAGCAACAGTAATCTACCAGTGCAAATATTTAGAATATCATGTCCGTTCAACAATACAATAGCCGTAGTTTTCCCCACTGGAGTTCAAGCTTTTTCTAGTCATACGCTTCTACTCATACTTCCAGCACCAAACATGGGTTCCTTCTGTGGTGCAGGGCTTAAATCAAATGAGAAAATAGTTGGCTGTACCTGTGACAGTTGGGCCACAGTTGCACCAGTAAGCACAGTTTGGCCAGCTTATTGATAGTGTAACATTGACATTCCATAGTTAAGCAAGATTGTTAGTAATTCCTCCATAGCAACCAGCATAACACATCTGGCACTATGAATGCTAACCAGTGGGAAGGGAGATTCAGCTCAGACGAAGCTTGATTTCTTCATGTCCTATAACTAGGACATGTGCTGTATGTAGAAATAGAGGGGTACAGTTTAATTTTGCAACCAAAGGCAGTAAAAACAGCCTCTAGAGTATAGGAAAATGTCCTATAGGGCCATCTTAGCCAACATCTTATGGAAAAGCATTCTGCTCCTAGTACTGAGATTTTTACCCAACAACCTTATGACCCCTCTTCCATTCACATGCAGAGTACCTTTACTCAAACTATAACTGCTGTTTTTACTGTGCTTCCAAATGTTTTACAATATCTAAGAGACATCCAGAGGTTAGCATTATATAGGAAAACCTCACAGAGGGTGGATAGGTTCTCCCAAGGTTCTCTGTCATCAATTCCAGGCAAGTACAGTTTTCTCTTATGACTCTGGAATGAAGAAGATAATATAAGAAAGTATTCATTCCCATTATGTACAAAAGCATGAAATGATTTCATCACTTGTATTAATTATTGTGTCCAAAGAGCAATGCTTGGGTAACATCATGAATAAGTACATCTCCCCATCTGGCTTTCCATAATTCACAGTCATTCTGCATAAACCTCCCAGACTCACAAGGTCATTGAAAAATGTAGTGCACTGTGTAATTAGTCCCCGAAATCTACAAGGTTCCATTTCACCATCACAACTACCTCTTTAGTTAATTCTTAGGTACAATTATTACCCCCAGTGTACTTTCTTGTGTAGAGAAATGACAGAGTATGGTTGTCAGGGGATAATTGACAATTTCCTTAAAAATAATTAATTATGCATATGCATGTGCATATGTTTAATAAGGAGCATGTACAAGTTCAGGTGCCCACGAAGTTTAGAGAAGGCCATCTATTGGAGCTAGGGTTATAGTCAATTATGAATAGACCCACCTGGGTTTTGTAAACCAAACTCAGATCCTTTGCAAGAAAATTGTATCACTGAGCTATCTCTTCAGATCAATATTTGTCTTTTCTTAATCTTGCCATCTAAACTGCTATCTCCATATCCCTCCCCTGCTGTCTGTTGGCACTGGTGCTTTGGACAGTTGCCATGGATTAAGGTATGCTTGACTCCACATCCACAGTTCAAGAATAATTCTCACAGATCAATAAATATGCAGTTCAACTTGAGACTTCTGGTCACTATTCGTAGACTTCTCCTACAGGCAAGCTTTGGTGGCCCTGTTAAGGAAGTCACTATGATTGTACTCACTCCATGGGATTTTCTTCCTCCACAACAGGGCATGAAGTGGGAATCACCTACCTATTCCTCTCTGTCATTCACACCTCTGCTAACATGTTATTTATGCTTTAAAGCCTTCTAGAGATGTACAAGCAGAACATTTTGTCAAAAATTTCCCAAGGAACTTTGGTTTGACATGAGTATTAACTACCTTTACCAGCGATGACTTGGCTACGCTCCTTGTCTGATTTCTTTTAATGGCCCAGACATAAGATACAGCAAGCTTTATACTTATTTCTCACCTTCACTCTAAATGATTTCCCTAGCCATATCATAAGGCATTAATGTGGAAGGCAATCACAAAATATTTACTTCCCACAGTAATTCCCACATTATTCTAGCACATTCCCTCTGAATAGACAGCTGGATCTCATTCATATTAGGGACTAAAACCTGTTGTCACAGCAAGGAAGCATATCTTTAGCTTTTGGGTTTTGATGAACTGTACAGTACCTTAAATCCAGTGAGGAATCCATTGGTTATTCCCATAGCTTTCATATCACTATTGCACCTGTGGGCATGTCTTGCCTGGAAGGTAGCATATAGGGTCCACCCCTTAGGTAAAACCATTGGTAACTTTTCTCCCCTAACAGTTAGTGTGGCATATTCTGGTGTGATAAACACTAGCTGGCATGAAGAAAGTTTTCAGCTCAGCATCTGTTAGTATTCCTTCCAGGCTCTGCTCAGCAGTTAATTTGGCCCCATTATCCACAAAACAATAACTCTACATGGCCACTTAATGACACTTTAAAAAAAAAAAAACTTTTACTACTCTCGCCAGCAATCCGTAGGCTTTTCCCTTCCCCTCATTCTGTCACTTCTTTATTTCTTTGCTCTTCTCTCCCAGTTCCCTGCCCCCTTGACTCTGCTGCTGCCTTAGCCTCTGCTTATGCCCCTCCCTCCAGTCCCACTGCTAGAGCTGCTTTGTGGCACAGGCCAGAAAATGTGCTTGCTCTCCCATCAGCCACCAAGATTCTCTGCCTACCCCTTAGCTCTCTGATTTCTTTCCATTATGGTCCACATCAGCTCTGAGCCTGGTGTGACAGCTGAGCTGTTCCACGAACAGATCAGACCCACCACTCCGCGCACAGCAACAGAGGCTGTCTACAATGATAGGAGAGACCTCCTGTCCACCAGACAAAACGTGTCTGGTGTCTCTTTGTTTCCTTATGTTTGTCTCTTTATATGATTTTTTTATCTGCTGATACTTCATTGCTCCTGCCTTTCAGTTACAACATGTTTCAGTCAAACATGTGACTTTCCTCCAGGCAGAGCTGTGGCTTTAGTACCATTTTAGTTAAGAGCAGGTTCATGACTGTCCACCATCTTTGTTATGAGCAGTTCCCAACTCACTGCCTCCTAACCTTAAAACAGCCTGACTTAAGGTCTACAAAGACACTTCAATTAAGATAAAGATGTCATATTATTTCTATTCTGTCTCGGTAAATAATAATTTCAATACTAATCCAAAGATTTACAACAGTAAACATGTTAAAGACTGCTACCTTAAAGACACATTTAGCCTTGCTTTTTCGCTAATGCTATTAAGTTACAATGTGCTCTCTGTATTTACTAGATATATTCTAGGACAAATAATTAAATAAACACAGCTTGCCTAACTCAGATATAGTTAATAGATACTGGCTCTCAATCTTGTCAGAAATCTGCTAAATGTAATGTTAAATAAGCTTGTATTATGACAGACAGAGACTCCAAAAGCCTAACAGTGATTCCCCAAAGATGATATGGGCACAACAACGAGGCTGCTTCGATTGTATTATGATGTCTCCTGAAAAACGCTGCTCAACTGCCAGGGCTTGGCTTACACTGTGGACAAGCAGAAGATACCCAGGGAGTTAAGACAAGGTGTGCCATTTCTCCGGTATTCCTACTCCACAGGAAAAAGCTTCTTGTCTTCTGGGCCTAATGGACAGAAACTCTGCCTGACTTGTGATGAAGACCCAAGGGACCTGGGAAAACTGTCTAGGTAGTGGACTATTGACCAACCTCTGTCATTTTAATTAATGACATCTAGATTATAATTTATTCTTCCCAGATTTCTGATTACATTGACAGCTAAACTAACTACAGCTAGAAAACAGACCTAGTTCCTTACCCTGAGGTAATCCACCACCTTATTAGCTTATTAGCTCATCATTGGTTAACTAGTTAAGACTGCAGATCTCTTATCAAACAAACGGGTTTGCCTTACTCACAGACTTCATGAGAAAGGGTGTAACCTTCTTCTATTTCCTTATCTAAACTCAGTTTCCATTGGCTTCTGATTTTCTTCCCTTGTTATGCCACTGTTATATTGAGACTTCAAGAGTTTAAAATCCTAACATTTACCAATGAAATCCTTATAAATTAGCCTAACCCTAATAAAACATTCCACTATATGATCCAACTTTGATAATCACAAGTTCAAATTTTAAGTTTCCTTTGGCTTCTTTTTAACTATAGACTTAAAGTGTTTCTCATGCTATTCTATACTGCCAGCTATCATAGTTACAAATATAAGTTTCCTTTGGTTACCTTTTAACTCTAAACTTAAGGTGTTCTCATGATAAACTATATAATCAACTATTCACAACCCCAAAGAACAGGAGAGGAGTCCCAACCTCTAGAATAAGTAGCAAGTGAACTTAGGCTATTGATTGGCAGGTGTATTTATCTATATGGAGTGTGTTATGTTCAGAAGGTCATCAATTTTTTTAGTTTCCTTTGATTGCCATTTAAGTGTATACTTCAAAATGCTTCCATATATATATATATATATATATATATATATATATATATATATGTGTGTGTGTGTGTGTGTGTGTGTATGTATATCATATATACATAAATATACATATGTATATGTATATATATATATATATATATGTATGTATATATGATATTTAGTCTCCCAGACAAAAGGAAAAAGGCCTTCCTCCTCCTCCTTCTGGTACACAAACGAGTTTTGTCTTCCCTAAGTTCACTTCAAATAATATTCACACTGTTAAAACTTTATCCCTTTTCTAAACTTATAAACTCCAGGAAACACACTCAGATCTACCTTTCATGGACCAAACACACGCCATATAGATTATTACATCTGCCAATCAATAGCCTAAGTTCACACTTGCTACCTATTCTAGAGAGTGGGACTCCTCTCCTGTTCTCTGGGCTTGTGACATCCCTCACCACCAAGACCTAATGGTTTTAAATGTACACCTAAGGAAAATTTTTTCCCAAACGTATTAACTTTATTCTCTACCTCTAATACACACACACACACACACACACACACACACACACACACACACACACACATATATATATATATATATATATATGTAATTATTTAAAACAGCCACTAGTCAAACCCACTATCTAAGCTGTTGTGGCTCTGCCTAGCTCAGCCGCCATGTTCCACAGCCAGAGCCCACATGCACTGCAGGTAGAAACAGCCAGCCAGAAACACCAAACCTGCAACTCATGAGACGCCAGCATGGGAGATGGCTCTGACAATCTTCCATGCTGTCTCTGAAAGGCTGGGCATTGTTCAGACCATGCCGGGATTCATGCAGCCCCAGTAGGAAAATGAGACTCTAATGCTTAAATATTAATCAAAGGCTTTATATGTTTGGTAATGCTCAATAACAATATGCCCATACAATTAGAGTTGTTTCCCAATTAGCCTAAATATAAGTTGTTACCCACGACTGCTCTCCATACCTGCATGGCTCTTCATCCTTTTACATCTCTGCCATCTCTAGCTCCTCCTCTTCCTTTTCCTCTTCCTCTTCCTCTCCTTACTCCCCCCACCTTAGCTCACACCTCTTTCTAGTTTTTTTTTCCTTTTTAAAATTAAACTAAAATGGAGAAATGTTAGTATTTCTTCTAGGCTCTGCCCAGCAGTTAGCTGACAACAGCCAGGTAGGCCTGGCTCACTACAAAAGGGGAGTTTTGCCCTCTCCCTCTTATTCTCTCTGACTCTCTTCTCTCCCTGACCCTTTTCTCCCTTTCTCCCCGTCTCCCCATCTACCTCTCTTTCTACATGTTCCTGGCCCACCTCTTCTTCTTCCCCCCCTTTTTTTCTCTCCCTGTCTTTCTCTGCCTCTACTCCCTTCTCAACTACCTGTCCTATTCCCTAAATAAACTATTCTATACTAAACCTGT
Source organism: Arvicanthis niloticus (assembly GCF_011762505.2). Taxonomy (NCBI): domain Eukaryota; kingdom Metazoa; phylum Chordata; class Mammalia; order Rodentia; family Muridae; genus Arvicanthis; species Arvicanthis niloticus. The sequence continues at coordinate 3,822 of NW_023046063.1, read as the reverse complement.
CACATGGCTGGTACCTCAGGGGGAAGAGATGCCTCAGCATGGGTCCGCCAAGGTACCCTTACTATCGCACCACACCATGCTTCTATCAAACATATCTTGGTTTCTCCTTTTTTAAATAAACCACAGCAATATCAGTTCAGTCTCTCTGTGTCATATTCAAAGTGTGTGCTGCCTTTAACAATAGTCTCTTTCCATGTAGTTGACATACACAACCAAAACCAATAGCAATAGTTTGTATTGTTTGGGGAGCTTCTGGGTGGGGGATTCCTAATCATTAACTCATAAGGGGGTATCTTGAACTTGGCTATAGGATTTTGGTTTAAAATCCTATGTCTTCTGGGATTAGTATTATCCATCATGCAGGATACTGTAAGCATAAATGTTTTCTAACCTTCTTTAATGGATGTTTAACCTTCCCTCTAGCCCACTACCCCCCAGACATGGTGGAAAAGATAACTTAGCAGGACATGGGAGAAGAAGTCTTGTTTAGAAAAATGTTCTTTGGGGGCAAGCCCAATCTTCCTTGTCAGGATATCAGCAGTTCAGTCCAGTAGTAAATACCAAATATGAATCAGCAGCTGCAGTCCAGTCCACTTAACAGTCACCACACACAAAATAGCATAGAGCACTTCAATCCAGAAGAAACTGTAAGACTTGCCAATTGGCCTGAGGGAACAGAAGCAGCAAGAAGCCACAGGAACCTCACAAGAAGTCCTTTGGTGAATTTGTCTCTAAGGCATCACTACAAGCAGAGCTCAACAACCCAATGTAAGTCGAACCAACGCATGTTTGTCATTAGCAAAGAATAGCAAAGTGAAGCAAACCAATGCTTGAGGTCCCACTGTCTGTGGGGTCATATTTATATTTCCTCTGAACATCATGCTTCCTTTCATGTGTTTGCTATAGTAAAACATTCTTTAACCTGTGTCTGCTTCAGCAAAACATCCCTTTACCTCATTTGACATAACTGACTTTCCAAAGAAACCAGAAGTTTTCAACTCAGGGTAACTTTGGTCAAGGTATTAAAAAAAAACCTGTGTGTGTGTGTGTGTGTGTGTGTGTGTGTGTGTGTGTGTGTGTATGTATACCATGAGTGTACACTGGATACCCCTGCCCTAGAGTCACAGATGGTTGTGAGTTGCCATGTGGGTCTGGGAACTGAACTTGGGTCTACTGTAAGAACAGTAAGTGATATTAAATGCTAAGACATCTCTTCAGTCCCTGATATATTTTAAAATTACATTTCTATAGTGCTTTTTCATGTACTAATAGATTTGATTGTGTTTCCCAACCCCACTTGCACAATTCCTCCCCTCTACTTTTATATCATATGTATTTTACTATCACCTCCCCCTCCACACACATACTTAAGACCTTGACCGCATGTACATATGCTTCTCACGGCTCCTTTATTGGTTTTTTTTTTGTTTTTGTTTTGTTTTTTTTTTGTTTGTTTGTTTTGTTTGTTTGTTTGGTTTTTTGTCCTCTATAGATACTGTCCTGTTCGATTCTCTTGCCAACTTCACACAAGTCAGAGCCATTTGGGAAAAGAGAACTTCAACTGAGAAAATGCCTCCATCAGGTTGGCCTGTTGAGCATTTTCTTGATTACTGATTGATGGAGAAAGATCTAACTCACTGTGAATGCTGCCACCCTTGGACTGGTTGTATAAGAAAGCGGGGTGAGAGAGCCACGAGGAGCAAACTAGCAAGCAGCTTCTTCCACGGTTTCTGCTTGAGTTCCTGTCTCAAGTTCCTACTCTGACAACCCACAAGGAATGACTGCAACCACTGGGATGAAATAAACTCTTTTCTTCCTAGATGGCTTTTCAACGTGCAGTTTTATCATAGCAACAGGAAGAAAACTAAGAGACACACTCACTATGGCTTAAATAAAGAAAATTTAAAATTTTTATGCTAGAATCCTCATTCAAGAAACAATATAAGGTACAGTGTTTTCCTTTCTAGGCCTGAATTTCCTCTTTCGGTATAATAGTTCTAGAAAATTTTATATTTCTTTACAGACGAATAAAGTTTTGTATATCTACCACATTTTATTATCCATTCATCTAGTTTCATTGCTGTTTTCTATTTGCTTCCTTACTTGGTTGATCAATTCCTTCGCTATACAAACATTCCTTAATTTTATAATGTCCCATTTGTCATTTGTTGACCTTAGGTTCTGGGTCCTATTCAGAAATTTCTTACTGGTGTCCCTATATTGTTGCACACCCTGTATTTTCTCCTTTAACATTTTTGTAGTTTCAGATTCTTATACTGAGATTCCCCAATCCATTTGGACTTGATTTATATATCGGGTAGGAGATAAGGATCTAATTCCATTCTTCTATAGACTGATACCGGGTTTCTCAGCACCACTTCTTGAAGTCGCTGTCTTGTATACTGTGTAGTTTGGCACAGGTGGCTGTAGTTTCTTAGTGATGTATCCCAGTCTCACTCATTACCTTAAAACCCACCTTCTTGCTTCTTTGTGCTTAATGTCCCTTCAACTCCTAGCCCTGGACATCCCCTGATCTGTTTTCTGTCTTTATAATTTTGAATTTTCCAGAGTGACTGCAAGTGACAGCATGTACTGGAAAGTTTTTGTGTCTGGCTTCTTTAACAGTGCATTTTAATGCCGTTGATGCTGAGCTAGTCATCAGTGTCTGTTTGCTTGTTTGTTTTTTCATTGCCAACTAGCAATTCTATTGTATAGGTAACGGTAATTGGTGTATATATTGACCAATTACTGGAAGCTTATGTTTCAGTTGGGGCTATTGCGAATGATGACACTGTAAAGTCGTATGCAGATCTTTATGTGAATGCAAGTTTTCATTTCACTAGGAGAGATTGTTGGGCCATATAGAATGCTTAAGTCATGTTTTGTTTCTTTTAAGGAAAATCACAGGGTCTTTTAAAACATTATTTCTTAAAAGAAATGGTTGACTATTTGTTTCAGAAGGACACAGCGCAGGGTACTACCACAGCTGGAACAATCGATGGTAATGCTCTTGCCGTTTGGTATTGAATAACCTCTGTGTGGTAGTTATGCAACAGATTTATCTTCCCAATTACATTTTGTTCCAGCTGATGTTTAAACTAGTCAGCCTTCCCTGGGCACCCACCAGTGTTGCCGCAAAGCAGAGGGCTGCAGACCAGAGATGGGGGCAATCAACTGAGATCTGTGGCCGCAGGGAATCCACAAAGTGGATAAAAGCATGCAGATCAATCTTGACGCTATATATTCTTGCAGTTACAATGACAATTACCTCATTTTCACTTGCACAGAATATTGATTGTTTTACCCTCAGAGACACTATGAGTCAGAAGTGTGGCCCATTTATTAAGGTGAAGTTATGAAACAAATTCATCCAACTTTCCCCAAGCCAATCAGCAAGTCTGTTCTGAGTAGCCACTTAGCCTTCCTCTACTTCTTGTGGTTTCCCATGATCTTTGCCCTATGTCAGGGGAAAGGTTTTTGTTTTTGGAAGCCACTTATGTTGTCTACGGAAAGGGATTTGGATAGGAAGAAATGAGATATACCAGAATTATTACTTGGTGTTAAAGTCAATAGAAAAAGCCTGGTGTATTTTAAAAGCATGAACAGGAAATACTCATATACAGTAATTAAGAAAGGTACAAAGGAAAGGAGTCGTCTTGCCAGTCCCTGTTTCTGGTTGCTAAATATTGTAGAATATGCTCCTAAGGAATATTCTTGCATCAATGTGGTCCTCATCAGAGCCAGAAGTCCATTCTATGCATTTCCGTAGTGACACACATGATTCCTGTACTTAGCAGGTTTGCAAAGTTTACAAATGACCCA
>NW_023046062.1:137-77675 GCF_011762505.2 Arvicanthis niloticus | reverse complement strand
TCAAACTTATTGAAATTTTGATTGTTTTGATTTATTCAGAAAATAAATGCATAAATAATAAAATAAATGAAAAAAAGGATAAATGTGATTTCTGATTCAGCATTCATGATCGATGATCAATATCTGTGATCAATACTCCATTAGCTACAGGTCATGGTTCACCTATATATTATTATTAACATTTAATTTATGGGTGTGACATCACGATTGTGACATCACAGGTGTGACATAATGGCTATGTTTAAACAGGGATGACAACATGAGTGTGACACCATGTATGATACCATGGGTATGACATGGGTATGAATCATGGGTACAATATCACAGGCATAAAATCACTAGTGTGAAATCATGATTATGACATCACGAGTGTGACATCATGGATAAGACAAAATTGGTGTGACATCATGATTGTGATATCAAAAGTATGACATCATAAGCATGGCATAAGTATGTCATGTTTATGAATCATGGGTATGACACCATAAGTGTGACATCATGGGTGTGCCATGTGTTTGACATCATGAGTATGATTTGGGTATGACATGGGTATGAATCATGGGTGTGTCATTACAGGTATAACATCATGATATGACATTACAGGCATGACATCATTATTTTGACATTAAGTATAGGACTTTATGGGTGTGACATAATGAGTGTCACAAAATTGTGACATCATGGGTGTAATATCATGGGTATAACATGGGTACGACATGTGTATGATATTACAGGTATGACATCATGGGTGTGACAACATGACTGTGACCTCAGTGGTATGAAAATACAGGTGTGACACCATGAATGTGACATCATGAGTGTGATATCAACTGTATGATATCATGAGTATGACATGGGTATGACATGGGTGAGACATTGGTATGAATCATGAATATGACATCATCAGTGTGACATTATGGGTGAGACATAATGGGTGTAACCTCATGACATCATGGGGTGACATAATTGATATAACATCATGGGTATAATGTCATGTGTGTGTCATCAAGTGTATGACATATTGAGTATGCCCTCATGTGTGTGAAATCACAAGTATGACATCATAGGTATGATATGGTTATGAATCAAGGTTATGATTGTGACTACATGGGTGTGACATTATGGGTGTGACATCACAAGTATGATATCATGAGAGAGGAATTAAGTGTATGATATCATGCATATGACAAGGGTATGAATCATGGGTAAGTCATCACCAGTATGATATCACAAGTATGACACCGTGGCTGTTACATCATGGGTTTGACATAATTGTTGTGATATGATCTGTATGATATCAACTTTATGACATCATGGCTATGACATCATGGGTATGAACTCATTAGTGTGACATGATAATGACATCAAGTGTATGATATGATTCCAACATCAATTGTAGGACATCATGGGTGTGACATCATGGGTGTGAAATTATGAGTGTGAAATTACACGTGTGACATCACAGGTATGACCTCATGTGTGTGACATCATGGGTATGAATTATGACATCACAGCTATGACATTGCAGGTGTGACATCACAGGTGTTGCATCACGGTTGTAACATCATGGTCATGATATCATGAGTGTGACATCAACTGTATGACATCACGGGTATGTCATAGTAAGGAATCATTGATATGACACCACAGGTGTGACATCATGGGTGTGACATCATGAATATGATATCACAATGTGACATCATGATTATGACATAACGTGAATGACATAAGAAGTGTGACATCTAAGTACATCACAAGTGTCACCTCATGGCTGTGACATTACGGTTGTGACATAATGGGTGTGACACCATAGGTATGACATTACAGGTATGACATGATGCGTGTGACATCACAAGTGCGACATCACATGTTTGACATAATAGATGTGACATTATTGGTGTGATATCATGGGTGTGGACATCCAAAGTCTGACATCAAGTGAATGACACTATGGGTATGGCATGTGTATGAGATAGGTATGAATCATGGGTATGGACATGATGGGTGTGACATTATAGGTGTGACATCACACATGAGACATCACAGGTATAACAAATGTGACATCAAAAGTGTGGACAGCACTGTTGTGACATTTTGGTTGTGACATCATGATAGTGACATCAATTGGAGGACATCATGGGTATGTCATCATTGGCTGTCACATCACAGGTGTGATATCATGTGTGTCACATCATGGGAAATGATATCACGAAGTGAAATCTTGATTGTGAAATAAAATGAAGACATAATGTGTGGGACATCAAGAATATGACATCATAGATATGACAATTGGTGTGACATCAAATGTATGACAACATGATTGTGACATCAATTGTAGGACATTAGGGGTATGACATCATGAGTGTGACATCATGAATGTGACATCATGAGTGTGACATTACGGTTGTGACATTATAGGTGTGACATGGTGTAAATTATGAGTGTGACATACCAGTATGACATCACTTGGTGTGACAACAGGTATATGAGTGTGATATCATAATTGTGACATCACAGGTGTCAAATCATAGGTGTGACATCATGACTATGACATCATCGGTGTAATATAAAGTGTTGACAGTTGAGACATCACAGTTGAGACATGACCAGTGTGAATTTATGGGGTGTGACATTATATGTGTGATATCACAGGTATGACAATGTGGGTATGAAATGTGTATAAATCAAGGGTGTGATATCATAGGCTTGACATCACAGTTGAGACATCACAGGTGTAACATTATGAATGTGACATCACAGGTGTGACATCATAGGTGAAACATCATGAGTGTGACATCCGGTGTTAGACATCATGTTTTCCTGAAATCATGAGCATAATATCATGAGTGTGACATCGTGATTATGAGATCAATTGTAGGACCTCACAGGTATGACATCATGATATGACATGACATCACAGCGTGTAACATTATGAATGTGAAATCACGTGTGTAGCATCACAGTGGGACATCATGGGAAAGACAACACGACATTGACATCATGGGAGTGGCATAACAGGTGTGACATTATTTTGTATGATATCAGTGTTTGTTACACAAAATTGTAAGACATCAGATTAATAACATCATGGATGGTGACAAAATGAAGTGTGACATCACTAGTATGACAAAAGATGTATATCATCACAAGTATGACATCCATGGGTGTGACTTAACAGATATGATACCATGTGTGTGAAATCACAGTTGTGACATCATAGGTGTGACAATGGTATGACATCATGTGTGTGAAATTATGGGTGGTGACATTATACATGTGACATCCACAAGTATAACATCACAGGAGTGACATCACAGGTATTGCAGAACGAGTATGAAATATATATTAATCATGGTTGTGATATCATCGGTTTGACATCACAGTTGAGACATGACAGGTTGTAACATTATGAGTGTGATATCACAGGTGTGACATCATGCATGTGACATCACGAGTGTGGCATCCGGAGTCTGACATCAAGTTAATGACATTATGTGTATGACATGTGTATGAGGATGGGTATTAATCATAGGTATGACATCATTGAGTGTGGACATTATAGGTGTGACATTACACATGAGACATTACAGGTGTAATGTTATGAGTGTGACATCAAGGATGTGGCATCACTGTTGTGACATTTTGGGTTGACATCATGATAGTGACATCAAGTGTATGAGATTAACTGTGATTATGAGATTAACTGTAGGACATCACAGGTATGACAACATGAGTGTGACATCATGGGTATCACATCACTGGTGTGAGATTTGGGGTGTTGAACAATTCATGACATCACATCCATGATGTAACACTCATGATATTATACCCATGATTCTACCTATGTCATACCCATGTCATATCCATGATGTCATACACTTGATGTCACACCTGTGATATTCACACACATAATGTTACACCTAAGATGACTCAGCTGTGATATCAAGCCTATATCATACTCATAATGTCACACCCATGATGTCATATACTTGATGCTCACACCCATTATGTCCTTCACTTTATGTCACAATCATGATGTCACAACGTGATATCACACTCATGATTGTCACAATTATGATGTCCACAACTGTGGTGTCACACTCATCATGTCACACCTGTGGTATCATACCCATGATTTATTACCATGAAATACCCATGTCATACCCATGAAGTCTTACATTTAATTGTCATACTCATAATATCACACCCATGATGACACACCCATGATGTAACACATGTGATGTCACACCTGTAATTTCATAGCTGTGATGTCATACTCATAATTCATACCCATGTCATACCCATGATGTCACACACATGATGTAGTACACGTCACACACATGATGTCATACACTTGATGTCTCATACATGATATCATACCCATAATGTCCTATTTATGACTCATAACAATATCATACCTAATGATGTAATTATACTTGATGTAACACTCATGATGTCCACACCATTTTATGTCAAACACATGAAGTCTTACCCATGATGTTACACAGTGATGTCACACCCTTAATGTCATACTCATGTCACACTCCTGATGTCACACCTGGATTTCACACACATTATGTCACACCCATGATGTCTTACTGGATGATATCACGCCCATGATGCTACACCTGTGATGTCACAACCATGATGTCACACTCCTGATGTCATTCATACCATTATTTCACAAATATGATGTCACACCCATGATTTTACTACACCTTTCATACCCATACAATGTTCACTTGCAAGTGATTAGTCTAATGTAGTCAGGATGGAAGCCATGATGTGTTCACTATGTACTTGACATTCTAATGTATTAACCATGATGAAAGTGATGTGTTCACGTGTACATGATATTCTAATGTAATTACCTGTTATGGATGCCATGGCATGTTCAGGTATACATGTTATTCACATGTAATCACTGTGATGAAAGCTGTGCATGGTAACATGTATGTGATATTCTAATGTAATCATCAAAATTAGAGCCTTGGTGTATTCAGTTCATACAATTGGAGGCTGACAATAATAATAATAATAATAATAATAATAATAATAATAATAATAGTAATAGTAATAGTAATGATAATAATAATAAAATCCTAATAAAATAAATTATTATTAATAATAAAATTGATAATAGTTATAATATTAATAATAATATGACAATTATAAAATAATAAGCTAAAAATAAGCCGGGCAGTGGTGGTGCACGCCTTTAATCCCAGCACTTGAGAGACAGAGGCAGACGGATTTCTGAGTTCTAGGCCAGCCTGGTCTACAGAGTGAGTTCCAGGACAGCCCAGGGCTACACAGAGAAGCATTGTCTCATAAAACCAAAGAAAAAGAAAGCTAATAATAATAATATAATAATAAAATTATAGCAATAATATTGATAATAATGTAATAATAACATACTAAAATCTAATATTGATACTACTAATAATACACATTTAATAATAGTACTAATAAATATTAATAATGCAATAATGATATAATAATGAAATAATACCTATATTTATATTATTAATAAAAAACAATAATATAAAAATAATTATACAATAATACAATTATACTATAATATGTTAATAATAATTATAAAAATAACAATAATAAAAATAATAATGAAAAAATATAATAATAAATTTTTAATAACGTTGATTATAAAATATAATAATACTAATAAATATAAATATTAATATTAATATTAATATAATGATATAATAATAAAATAATACACATACTAATGTTATCAATAATAATAAAATATAATACTACAATAATATTATAATAATGATAGCCATAAAATAATAAAACTAATAATATTGATTAAATAACAATGACATAATATAATATTAAATTAATAATGATGTAATATTAATATAATATAATCAAATGATAGTAATAATAATGAAATATTCATAATAATAATATGATGAGGATGAAATAACAAAATACTAATAATAATTTGAAATTAGAATAGATGATAAAAGTATAATAAAGTATTACTACTAATAATAATAATAATTAGACTGTTTCAACCTTGAGAAAATATTGTTTCTCTAGAAGGTCTACACTCGGTCACATGAGAGCTTACAAATTACAAATAATATATTACTATTTCTATTTTCATTTATGTTGACATTGATTTTATCATTGACATTCACATTCACATTCATATTATATGTTTATTTTATATTTACATATGTATATTTTAACACATTATTGATATCAACATTATATAATTTATTGGTTTCAGTATTTAACATAAACTGTATTAACTATTTTATTTCTTTGTTCCGTGGCCTGTGCCTGGTTGAATGTATGGTTGAATGCCATAATGTTTGATTCAAAATTGGCTAAAATGTAATTAAAATGATATAAAAGCAAAAAGCAACAGGGGGAATGGAGAGATGATAACATTGGAAAAGTCAATAAGTAAATTAGAAAAAAAATCTAATTAAGTATCCAATTAAAAATATTTGATTAAAATATCTAATAAAAGTATCTAATGAAAAATCTATTAAAATATGCAATTAAAGTATTAATAAAGAATCCAATACAAAATATTGAAATAAAACAATCAAAGCAATCCAATAAAATATAATATAATAAAAATATCCTATAAAAATATCTAATAAAATATAACCAATGAATAAAATTATTAATAAAAAAAATACAGTAATAAAAATACCCAATAGAATGTGAAACATAAATAAAAAAAGTTATAAGTTTTTTATGCTAACAGGATATAAATTAATGTAAATAAGTAAAATATCCAATATTTTTTTTAAAAAGCATATTAAAAAGAGGAAATACTTATTGATTATGCCTAAAGGCATAATTCAAATTATATAGGACACAAAACATTTACATAATTTATATAAGTAATATATTTGACATATTTTATATAAGTTATATAATTTATCTATTTCATACAATTTATATAATTACTTGTTTATATAATTTACCATAATTTCAAATAATTTATATGATTTTGTATAGTTTTATATAATTTACAAGATTTCATATAGTTTATATAATTTATAAATTTTTTAAAAATGTACATAAATTATATCACTTATATAATATATACAATTTTATATAATGTGTATATATTATACAATTTTCAGTTACATAGACGTGTAAATGTATTAATGGCTACCATCAACACCTAATGGTACATATATTATCATTATATTTATATTATATATATTATATATTTACATTATCATCATATTTTCATTTAATTTATATTATATAATTAAATTATACTTATATATTAACAATATTATCCTATTTATATTTTCATTATAATACAAATTATAATGAAATATTTCAATTATAAATTATAATAAAATAAAGTAAAAATAGTAAATAAATGTATACAAATAAATAAATACATTATATATTACATTTTTTTATAAACATTGGGAAAAATACATATATAAAAAATATGTTATATATATTGTATGTAACAAATGTAATAAATGAAAAACATATAAATAACCATATGTATAACAAATAAATATACATATATAAATAAATATATATTAAAATTATGATGAATATATTAAATTTATAATTTATAATATGTAAAATAAATATATTCTAAATATTGCATATATAACAAATATTATTTATAAATATATATTATATTTATTATAAATATGATAAATAATGTATAACTTAATATATATCTTTACTATATAATAAATATATAAATAATATACCTAAATGAATATATTATATATCAAATATATAATAAATAATAAAAACATAATATTTAAATGTATTACATATATTATATTTGATAAATACCGTAATATAGATGTAAGTAATATACATATATATCATATATTCTTTAAGTAAACATAGGTTTTAAATCTACTGTTTGACTTACTTATAATGTGGTAAAGGAATCCGTAGTTTTTTCAAACTCTTGACTAGCACAAAAAAATTCTGGAATTTGGTAACATTTATTATATTTACACTATGTGTAACACATAAAATATGTTTATTTGTATATATTTACTTATGTTTTCATATACAATATATAATAACAATATGTAATAATTTTATGTAATTTTATATAAGTTACATAATTTATATAATTTATATAATGTGTAAAAAAACCTGTTTGATAATTTTGAAGACATTGTTGTAAACACTAGTGATAAAAATTGAAATAAAGAGAAAAATTTGACAAAAAATATATAATTCACATAAGGAAGAAATGATTAAAATGATGACAAACAGAAAAAATATAAAAAAAAACCTTGAAACTGGTTTTTAAATAATTCCTAGAAAAATTGAATGTTGACATGAATGAAATTCCTTATTCCCTGGGGCATCGGGGTCATGGGGGCTGGGAAATAAACCCGGACTTGGGCTTTGGGGGGCGTGGTTAATAAACAATTGTGGGTTTTTTGCTTAAATGAACAACTAGTATGAAGTTGATTGTCAAACAAAAGCGGGTAGATGACAGTGGCGAGGCCTTGTGGGTGTGGTGCAAGAGGGGGCGGTGCCTTGTGATGGATGGGGGCTGAGTTGAGGGACAGGGCTTCAGAGGACATAGCTTGAAAATAGTTGTGCTACTTTCATTTAAATGAGCAACTACTATACAGTTAATGAGAAAACAAATGCATGCTAGAAAACGGTGGCAGAGATGGGGTTTCATGGTGACAGCTGTGGCGAGGGTGTGGTCTGGGGATCACCCAGGGGTATGATCTTGGTGAGATCGTGGGTGACAGAGCAAGAATTTCAAAACAATGTTGTTTTTTCTTTAAATGAGCAACTACTAGGAAGTCAATCAACAAACATGTGAAAAAGACGGCAGAAGTGTGATGGGTTAGGGGCGTGGCCACATTGTTGGGCATGGCACAACATCATGGGAGTATGGCCTCACTGACACCCTGCCTTCAGCAACCATCTTCGTACTGATGATATAACTGCTCTTCTCAGGTACCATAACGAAGTACAAACCCCTTGTGGTGTTCGGGTCCTGAGTGACATCACTGCCAAAATTGGGCTGATTGTGCTCTTGCCCGGACCATTGGCAGAAGATGGAAGTCAAAGGCTGGGGAGCTCAGCTACACCAACTTTGTGACCATGCCCACCAATGAACAAGCCACGCCTCAGATGGGCAAGCCACGCCCCAATGACCAAGCCACACGCTCGATGATTAACTTCACCCTTAGTAACAAGCCATGCCCCCATGACTAAGTCACTCTGCTCTGCCGAAATGCCACATCCATGAAGATTAAGCCACTCCCCCAATGATTAAGCTATGCCTCCCAGCTACAAAGCCAAGACCCGGATGAGTAGACCACTCCCCCAATGATTAAGCTACGCCCACAATGGCTAAAACATGCCCACAATAATAATATAAAACTGATAATAAAAGATGTTAATATTAATCATAAAATAATACCAATAATTAAAAAAAATGAAATGATAGTATAGCAATAGTAAAATATTAATACTACTAATAAAAATATAAAAAGTTATTCAAATATGTATTAATAATAATTTAATGATATAATAATAAAGTAATACCAATACTAATGATATACATAATAGTAAAATAATGACAATAATAAAATAACAATAGAATAATAATAATACTAAAATACAATAATAAAAATAATTAACTAATAACAATGATAATAAAAATTATAATAATAAAATATAATACTGATAAGAAAAATAGAAATAATAATAATAAATATTAAGGACAACGAGAGTAATAATGAAGAAATCATAATATTATAATAGTAAACTATTAATAATAGTAATAATAAAAATATAAAATGTAATTCAAATAAATAATAATAATTTAATGATAGAAAACTAATAAAGATTAGTAATAATACTGATAATTAAAAATATAAATAATACTGACAAATATTAATAATTGTGTCATAATAATAAAATATTATTAAAGTATTAATATTAATAAAATAAAATAATACTGATAATACCATAACAATATAATATAATTATAATATTAAAATGATAAAATTATTGGAATAATAAAATGTTAGTGATAATAGTACTTTAATAAAATATTATAGTTATAATAGTAACAATCATAATGATAATAATAGTCAATAATAACAAAAAATATTAATAATATATGAATAGTAATGTAGCATTAATTATAATATAATAATATAATGATAATATAATAATATACTAATAGAATAACTGAAACTTGAGGAAACGTTTTGAAACTGGAACATCTGCTCTCGGTCAGACACGAGAGATTAAAATGTGCCAGTCTGTATAATAATAATTCTAATAATATCATGATAAAATAATAACAATATAATAATATAATATAAAAACAAAATAATATTGACAATGTTAATAAAATAATGAAAATAATATAAAACTAATAAAATAATTGTAACAAATATATTATAATATTTATATATTGTTAATATAAGAATAGTTATGTTAATATAACAACCATAACAACATAATAGCAATAGTAATAATGAAAAATAATAAGATTAATATTATATTTATATAATAGGAACATAATATTAATAGTATGATTAATATAATAATAATATAATATTAACAATAATATCAATATAATGATAATAATAATGATAATGAAAATAAAATACTAATAATTAACTTTGTCAACATTTGATTAAAGTAACCCAGGAGAGCTAACTGAGTGTCAGCTTTCCAACAAATGCCGCAGGTCATGACAAGTGAGTATCAACCTCAGTCTTAGACTTAATAATGAATTTCACCTAAAAATTATTTCATTTTTAAGTAAGTATATGTTCGTAATAAATATTTATATTTATGTTAAAGTTTCTATTTATATTTATATTTATATTTATATTTATATTTATTTTATGTTTATATTATTCATATTAATAGTGAAATTTATTTACATTTATATTTACATTTATATTTACACTTGTATTTGTATTTATGTTAACATTTATGTTTATATTCACATTCATATTCTTTATATTAATATTCATTCATGTCTATATTCATATTTATATTTTCATATTCATATTCATATTATTAATATTTATATTTATATTTATATTGTTTTATATTTATTTTTATATTTACATTTATATTCATGTTTATGGTTATTGTTATAGTTATATAGTTATACTTATTGTTATAGTTATACTTATTTTATATTTTATATTTATATTTAATTTTATATTTATATTTATATTTATAGTCATTGTCACAATCATAAACATAATTATGGCTATAGTTATTTGATAATTTTATATTTATTTTTATATTCATATTCATATTTATATTCATATTTATAATTTTATTTATACTTATAGTTAGAGATATATTTATAATTATTATATTATTCATATGTATTTCGATTTATATGTTTATTTATATCATATTAATATTCTTATTTAAATTAACATTAACATTTACATATTCATTTACATTTATATCAATATTATTTTTAATAATTCTATTTCCACTCATATTTATGTTTACATTATTCATATTTTTATTCATATTTGTATTTATATTACTATTCATATTTACATTTATATTTATATCAATATTTTTATTTATATTTACATTCACAGTCACATTATATACTTATTTTTTTATGTTTATATATTTATATGCTTATATAATCATATAATTAAAAATATGCATTAAAAATATACAAAAAAACACCAATAAAAAATATCCAATAATAAATACATCCAATAAAAAATAAATTAAAAATAAAAAAAAATCTAAACAGTCTCTTAATCTAAACAGGATGTATATAAATTTAAATAATATCCATTAAGAATATCAAATAAAAATTACTTTAAAATTGGCTTATGTTAAATAGGAGCAAATGTTTTTTTGTGCTCCAAAGTGGTAATTCAAATTACATACAAGAGAAATATTTATGTAATTTATATAAGTTTATATAATTTATATAGCTTACATAAGTACATGTAATTTATATAATTTTATATTATTTATATTATATATAATTTATGAGATTTATATAATTTATATAATTTATATTATTTAAAGAAATTATGTAAATAATATAATTTATCTATTTTATGTAAGTTATACAATTATAAAATTTACATAATATATGTTTTATATAATTTATAAAATTTATATAATTTCACACAATTTATATAATTTTTATAACTATATAATTTACATTATTTCATATAATTTATAAAATTAATATAATATATAATTTATAAAACTTATATGACTCATATACTGCATACCATTTTATATAATTTGTTTACTTTGTACAATATTCATTTACATAGGAGCTTAAATACATTCATGGCCACCATCAACATCTAATGATATTGATGTGTTGTTTAATGTCATATTTACATTATATTTATATTATGTATTTTTATTAGATTTATATTATATAATTACATTATTAGCATATTTACATTATCATGTTTCCATTATCATTAGTATTTCTTAATGATTAGGTAAAGAAAAGATTCTTGGCAATTCTTTCTTCTGTAAGTAAAGTTTGTGAGAAACTCTGCCAATACTAGAAGATTTAACCCTAATTCTAATTGACATTAGACATATATATAGCCCATAGAAAATAAATATGCATGTGTAAAAAATATATACATTATATATGATAAAATAATAAATAAATAAAATAAAAAATATAAAATAGAAATATATATAATTTATATATGAATATATAAATATAAATAAATATATGTGTATTAAATTTAAAGCAAATATTAATAAATAAAATATTAATATATATTTCATACTAAACTAAAAAAGAATAAGTAAACATATAAATAATTTAATAATATAATTATAAATAATTTAATAATATAATATAATAAAATATATAATAATATAATTTTATAATATAATTAAATAATACAAATATATCATATATGTCATATATAGGAAATATATTAAATATGCATACTTTAATAAATATATTATTATGTAATAATTATGATGAAATTAGTAGATAAATGTATAATATAGACAATAAATATATTTTATATATTGTATACATAGTAAATATAATAAATAAATATATAACAATAAATGTATATCTATTATAAATATATATTATATAGTAAATATATGTATATATTTATAGAAAGTATATATAATATATATACAAATAAATATAATATACATGAAATATATAATAATATAATAAAAGTATAGTATATATACATATATTACATATATTATATATGGTAAATACAATTAAATACATATAAATAAATAAATATGTATTATATATAGTTTTAAGTAAACAGTTATGAAATCCACTTTTTGACGAGTAGGTAATGTTGAAAAGCAATCCGGTGTTTTCCATCAAACACTTGATTAGCAAAATTAAATTTTTATATTTGGTAATATTTATTATATTTATATGATGTATAATACACACAATATATTTATATTTATTCATTTATTATATTTGTCATATATTATGTAATATATTTATTTATATATATTTCTTATATTTATTATATATATAATACATGTATTATGTAATAATTATATAATTTGCAATTACTCTCAGTACCAAGAATGTCGTCAAAGGTTTCAGATTGCTGCACATCATTTTGTTTCTGCTTTTTTCATTTAAGTATTTTTCTTTATGGGATTTTTTTTATTTATTTACAATACAGACATCATCTATGTGCTGAATTTATTTTATTAGATATTTTATTTACAATACTTTATTGGCTTTCCATTTATTTACAATACTTTATTTGCATTTCATTTATTTACAATAAATTATTATTACAATAAATAAATTGGATAATTTATTTACATTGCTTTGTTGGCTATTTTACTTATTTATGATACTTTATTGGATATTTCATTTATTTACAAAACTGATGTCATTCTCTCTCTCTCTTTCTCTTTCTCTCTCTCACTTATCACATTTCCCTGGGTATAAACGTAATTTTATGAACACATTTACAAAGTACATATGCAATCCCTTATCCCTGCCCCATATATTATCTATGTTATAATATGATTGGGTTAAATGTGGTTAAAAACGTACTATGTGCCGGGTGGTGGTGGCGCATGCCTTTAATCCCAGCACTTGGGAGGCAGAGGCAGGCTGATTTCTGAGTTCGAGGCCAGCCTGGCCTACAGAGTGAGTTCCAGGACAGCCAGGGCTACACAGAGAAACCCTGTCTCGAAAAACCAAAAAAAAGTAATATGTATTATGATGCATATGTACATGATGTATATGTGTGTATGATGTATATGTTTATATGTACATATATACGTATAAGTGTATCTATATGTATATTTGTATATGTATATTTGTATATGTGTATGTATATATGTTGGGGGCCGACTTTTAGCAGAAAGCGGCTATCATCTTTTCAGCCATCTTGAGCCATATACCCTGACATGAGACTTGGATTACAATAGCCTACAATAACTGAGAACACTCTGTTAACATCTTGCTTTAGATACCCAGGACGTTCCTTGGGTGTGTGAGATTAAAGCTGTGTGAGATTAAATGTGTGTAACTTAAGAGTGTGACTTAGAGATCAGATCTAGAGACAAGACCTAAGGGCAAGATTAAAGGTGTGACTTAGAGGCATGGCTTAGAAGTGAGATATATAAAAGGAGAGAATCAGACACTTTAGAGAGTACAACTTAGAGAACAATTTGGAGTAAGAGAGATTCAGATGCTAGGAGTAGGAATAGACATTAGACACTCGGAAAAGAACAATGAGGAGTACAACTAGGAACTAGGAACTAGGAACTCAAGACTTGGGACTTGGACTAGGAAGAGAGACTGAAGAATAAATGTGATTGAATCACACTCTGTCTGGTCTCCATTCTTCAAGTCGGTCCTCACTCTCTCTCTTGCTGAACCCTGACCCGCAGACAGGAGCGGCAGCTTGGGCCAGGAAACAGTGGCTGCCAAGCCCGGAGTGGAGAGGGCCTCAATATTTTAGGCCACCCAAAGTGGGCCAGCCTAGGCCGCAACATTTTTGGTGCCCAAACGTGGGACCAGTGCGGTTCCCAACAATATATATGTGTACATGTAGGCGTATGTGTATGTATATATGTATATGAATATATATATATACATATATATATTTATATATATGTTTCTGTGTATGTGTATGTATATGTACATGTAGGTGTGTATATATATATGTATGTATATCTCTATTTCTATCTTTGTATGTATAAGTGTATATGTATGTGTTTATGGGTATAGGTATGTGAATATTTATATGTATATGATGTATATATGAATGTGTAGATATATGTATGTGTGTGTATATATATATATGCATATATACATGATAATGTTATATTTGCTGACAGATAAACTACACTGCTTTATATGGGATAATGTTATATTACCTGACAGATACACTATACTGCTGTATATGGGATATTATATTACCGGATAGACAAACTATACTGTCATATACAAGATCATGTTACAGGACAGATATACTATACTGCTAATGAGGACAAATACAGATAAAAAATGTATGAAAAAACAGAAACTCTTTTTGAAATATCCATAAAATAATTGAAGACTGACAAGAAAAATATTTCATATGAAATTGAGTGTTGTTGTGGGCAGCTCTATCAATGTTGAAACCCCACACTGCCAAAAGCTTTGAGGGCTACATTGTCAGAGCCTGCACTGCCCCAAGCTGCTCCAGTCTGCAGGTCAGGGTTCAGCAAGAGAGAGAGTGAGGACAGACAGAAATAATGGAGACCAGACAGAGTGTGATTCAATCCAGTTTATTCTTCAGTCTTTCTTCTTCTCTCCAAGTCCCTAGTTACCAGTCCCATGTTCCAAGTCCCAAGTTCCTAGTACCAAGTCTCAAGTCTTGAGTTCCCAGTTCCTTGTGCCTCCAAGTTTCAAGTTTTCAGTTACTACTTCTGTCTGTCTCTCGCCTTTTATAAGTCTGACTTCTCAAGTCATGCCTTTAAGTCACGCCTTTAAGTCACACACACTCAAGGGAAAATCCTGGGTATATAAAACAATGTTATTAGAGTGTGCTCAGCTGTTGTAGGCTGTTGAAAACAAGTCTCTTGTCAGAGTATATGGCTCAAGATGGCTGCAAGGATGATAGCCACCTTCTGTCGGCTCCCCACGGGTCCCCCTTTTAAAATATTTTTCAAAAGGGAAGGCTGGGAAAACTTAAAGAAACCATGCCTGCCTTAGGTCAGAACAAAGGACCCCAGCCACCCTTTCCCATCTTTGTATACTCAACAGCCATTGGTTGAGCTCCTGTCTTAAGATGGTGAGGCCTTCCTTTTTAGGGACGAGGGTCTTGAAGTGTTCTCTTACCCATCATTAAGTTAGGGGTTAATCCTCATTAATCTTGATGACAGAGGTTTTAGAATCCCCTACTTCCAGCCTGTAATGATGGACATGTATGGGTTTCATTTGAATAGCGTCTACCTGTTGTCCTACAAAAGCCATCAATTTGTTGAACAGCATGGACCCAAGAGACAAGAGACTTTACAATGCCTGAATTGTCAGTATAACAGCAACTCTCTTTTTTAAGGGCAACACATAACTCCCTCTATCTGAGGAGTAAAAAGTATAAGCCACTTCTATTCTGTTTACAAATGTGTTATAGCAGATTCTAAACCTATAGAAATACAGAACTGATCATAGCTTTGATCTTAACAAAACAAGTAGGGAAATCCCCATTCCTGCTCTAGTCACTCTCAAACCCAAAAAACAACTGTAGTAATTGTGGTAGTGGGTTTTCTCCTGGGTCTAAACAATGTTCCCCACTAAATCATAAGTTGGGGAACCAAGAGTCCAATAGAGCCACCCCGAAGGTATCGGTGGTGATGTCTCCTTCCACATTGAGGACTTCCCAAGTCAGGCTTGCTGGATGATCTGTTCCAGTTTGAAGGAGATTGAGAAGCATCTTCATGTTTCCTGCAAAGAAAAAATATGCTTCTCAGGGGGGTTTCTCCTCCCTGGGTTTGTTATTGTTGTCTATTTGTTCAATCTGTCTCTCTGGCAGCCAGCATGTGGCATCTGCAGTTTGAGAATATATGTAGAGAGAACCTCTTCCCCAGATAAGCACTGGATCTGACCCATTCCAGGTTCCACTTAATGGGTCTTTCCAGAGGACTGTTGCAAAATTTTTTTTGGTATCAGGATGCCAGAATCTATCTGCAGCAGATTTTCCTTCAGAATCCAAATTTTAAAAATTTAAAATAAAAAGTGTCTGATGAAAGATATCTCTGAGGGATTTCTTGGTACAGTAACATTCCCCCTTTTTAATTTTTTCAAATTGATATTTAATGGTTCGATGTGCCCTTTCTACCATACCTTGGTCCTGTGGATTATATGGAAAACCCGTTTTATGTAGTATTCCCATTTTTTTTCACAGAATTGGTGGAAACTGGAGCTTGTATAACCTGGGCCATTGTCAGTTTTTATTTGATTAGGCACACCCAATTCAGCAATTGTAGCAAGCATATGAGTGATCACATATTTGCTTGTTTCTCCAGATTGTAATGTTGCATAAATGAAACCACTGTATGTATCTACACATACATGTATATATTTTTGATTGCCAAATTCATTATAATGAGTAACATCCATTTGCCAGAGACTGTTTGGTATCAGTCCCTTCAGATTTATGCCCAAATGAGGAACTGGTAAAAGTTTAACACATGATTGACATTGTTTAACAATTTGCCTAGCTTGTTCTCTGGTAATTTTAAACACAATTTTTAAAGTTTTAGAATTAAGATGATGTAACTCATGAGCCTTTATGGCCTGATCCATGTTAGATAGCAGATCTGATAAAGTCACTGAAGCTACATTAGTAGCTCGATCTGCCTTGGTGTTTCCCTCAGAGAGAGGACCTGGTAGCCCAGTGTGGGCTCTCAGGTGTCCTATAAAGAATTTATACTTTCTCCTCAAAATTAATTGTTGGCACTGTAAAAACAAATTGGCTGCTTCTGAGGAATGCTTTATTTGTGCAGCAATTTCTAGCAGAGGGATAGATTGAGCTATATATGAGCTATCTGTATAGATATTAATGGTTTGATTTGGAAATCCTTGAAACACAGCAATAACAGCATGTAATTAAACCAATTGGGCTGACACAGATGATGTAGCAAAGGAGACCACTTGATCTGGCAAGGCATAAGCAGCTGTTCCTGATGAGGAACCATCAGTGAAAACTAGCAATGCTTCCTTGATAGGTGCATAGGCAGTATGAGTTGAAAAAATGAATGCATGGTGATTACAAAACTGAATCAATTTATCTAGTGGATAATGATTATCTATCTGACCACCAAATGAGGCACATGTAATAGACCAGACTTCAGAACTCTGCATAAGCCAATCAACCTGATGCCTTGAATAGGGTTGTACTATTACATCAGGATCCTTTCCAAAATATTTTTGACTATTATCTCTGCCCAACATAATCATATCAGCTACAGCAACATAGTATGGATAAAGAAACTTCTTAGGAGATGAGGGAAGATGGACCCATAATATGGGTGCAGTTTGCCAAAAAATTGCAGTAGGAGTTAGTTTAGTGTTAAAAATAAGAAAATATAAAAGCTTAGAATAATTAATATGAGTTACAAATTGGGATGAAATAGCATTCTCCACCTTCTGTAAGGCTTTTTTTCTACCCTCCTCTGTTACAGCCCTATCAGACTTAGGGTCAGGATCTCCTTTGAGTATCTCAAACAGAGGCTTCAATTCTCCTGTTGTGAGTTTCAAATATGGTCGTAGCCAATTAATGTCTCCCAATAATTTTTGAAAATCATTAAGTGTCTTAAGTGAATCAGTCCTCAGTGTGGCCTTACTATTAATAATACATGGACCATTAATCTGAAATTTTAAATAAGTATATGGATCTTGTAATTTTTATCTTTTCTGGTGCTATCTGTAATCCTGCATCCTGTAAAGCTGTTCTAAGATCATCAAATTACTGGAGTACCTGTTTTCCATCTTTCCCTGCTATTAAAATATCATCCATGAAATGAATCATATATATTTGCTTCCACATGGTTCTAACACCCTCTATGGCAGAAGCCGCAAACTTTTGGCACAAGGTAGGACTGTTAGCCATACCCTGAAGCAAGACCTTCCATTGATATCTCTGCATAGGTTCTCTAAAATTTATAGAGGAAAAACAGAAAGCAAAGTGCTTTCTGTCATTAGGATGCAATGGGATAGTAAAGAACCAGTCCTTTAAATCTATAACTATTTTATAGTAGCCTAAAGGTATGGCCACCAGTGTGGGCATCCCAGGGTATAAGGCTCCCATCCTAACCATGGTTGCCTTAACAGCCCTCAGGTCTTGCAACAGTCTCCACTTTCTTGACTTTTTCTTATTGACAAATATTGGGGTATTCCAGGGACAGTTATTCTCCCCTAAATGTCCTGCCTGTAATTGCTCCTGCACTAGCAATTGAGAAGCTTGTAATTTTTCAGTGGTTAAAGACCACTGATCCACCCAGACAGATGAGTCCCCCTTCCAGGTGATGGGATTTGCACAATTCCCTAGGGGTGCAGCTGAATCAGTAGCCCTCAACCCTCTTCTTCCAGTGTTACCATAAACCTCAATAGGATGAGTAATCCCTTCTTCACTTTTTCCTAATCCTTTCCTTGGGGAAAATTCAAACTTTATCATTTCAGCCATGATTAATTCATTAGGGCTGCACATAATCAATCCCAACTGGGATAACATATCTCTGTCCCAGAGATTAATAGGGAGGCCTGGGGTGACATAGGGTTGTATATTCCCTGTATTATCTTCTTTATTTTTCCGTGTCAGTACCTTAGAGCTTTGTAGTGGATTTTGACTTTGGTCAATATCCCTTAGGTTTTTTAAGGTTGGGTGTTGGGACCCACACTAGCCCACATTTGGGGGCCAAAAATGTTGAGGCCCTCTACACTCCACACTTGGCGACCACTGTATCCCAGCCCAAGCTGCAGCTCTGGTCCATGGGTCAGGGTTCAGCAAGAGAGAGAGTGAGGACAAACTCGAAGAGTGAAGACCAGACAGAGTGTGATTCAATCTCATTTATTCTTCAGTCTCTCTTACTAGTCCAAGTCCCAAGTCTTGAGTTCCTAGTTCCTAGTTGTACTCAATGTTGTTTTCTTCCAAGCGTCTAATGTCTACTCCTACTCCTAGTGTCTGAATCTTTGTTACTCCAAATTGTTCTGTCTAAAGTGTCTGATTCTCTCCTCTCTTGTCTGTCTGCCTCTCGCCTTTTATATATCTCACTTCTAAGCCACGCCTCTAAGTCACACCTTTAAGCCATGCCCTTAGGTTTTGTCTCTAAATCTGATCTTTAAGTCACACTCTTAAGTTACACACCTTTAATCTCACACACCTTTAATCTCACACACCCAAGGAAAGATCCTGGGTACCTAAAGCAAGATGTTATCAGAGTGTGCTCAACTGTTATAGGCTATTGTAAAACAAGTCTTATGTCAGGGTATATGGCTCAAGATGGCTGCAAAGCTGATAGCCGCTTTCTGCTAAAAGTTGGCTCCCAACAGTTGGGGTCAGAGGCTAGGTGGCTGGCTAGTCACTCTGTTTTAGGATAGTCACATCAGCTCCTGTGTCAACCAAGCCTTGAAATGCCTTTCCATCAAGCCATAGTGTCATCATAGGTTTTTGTTTAACTATAGGCTGTACCCAGTATGCATCAGAGGAACCCAAGCCTTGATCCCATCTTTTAGGACTCTTATATTTGTGATTTGTAGGGTACAAAGGAAGTAAAACTAGTTGAGCTATCTTCATTCCCGTAGGAATGGTGACTATATTCTGAATTGCCTTGCCATTACCTTAATCTCATTTTGATAATCATTGTCTATTACTCCAGGAAAAATTTGTAGTCCCTGCATAGTAGTACTGCTTCTTCCCACTATCAGACCAAACACATTTGGATAGAGTGGTCCAAAACTCCAGTGGGTAAGGCATGAAGTCCCATTTCTGGGGTTAATACTATGTGGGTGGCAGAATTGAGGTCTAGTTCTGTGCTTCCTGGTATTGCTCGACTAAGTTCAGACAAGGATTGTTGTTTGCTGGAATAAAACTGACTGTTCCATAAGCCTGTTTTGGCTTGCATTGGTTTGGGGCCTAGAGCTGGCCCCTGTTCTTGTTTCCCTGATTATAGGAAAGGGTGTGTCCTTGTGCATCTCTTTTGAACCTACATTCACTAGCCCAATGCCTTCCACATTTGCAAAGTGGGCAGAGCCCAGGATGTTTTCTGGGCTGTCTCTGGGTTAACTCATTTTCTGCATTGCAGTCTCTTGTAAAGTGTTTAGGCTTGCCACATTTAAAACAGGTCTTTTAGTTTCTACTAGCCAAAAAATCTCTTACTGATTGTCCTTGCATGGCCACTGCCATAGCTAAGCCCTGTTGGTAGAAGGGACCTATGTCAGAACAGAGTCTGATATACCTAGTAAGGTCTGTCTTTTTTTTATAGGGTCTAATGGCTGCTTGGCAAGCAGGATTGGCATTTTTATATGCACGTTCTTTCACATAATCTACTCCTGCCTCTGCATTACCAAAAGTCTTCCCTGCTGTTGTCATTAATTGATTAACAAAATCAGAAAATTGTTCATCTGGTCCTTGTCTGACTGCTGTTAAGGATGCACTAGGGTCCCCTTTTGCAGGGAGTTTATGCCAAGCCTTCATGGCAGCATTTTTAATTTGAGCAAATAAGCCTGGGTCATATTGCATCTGGTTATTACTAGAAGCAAATTGCCTTTCTCCTATTAAAGCATCAAAGTACCAACCATTACCTGACTGAATGTTTCTCCTAGCTGTTTCTTTACAATTCTCATGATACTCTGATTTCCAAATAAGATAGTCACCACTGCTAAGAACTGCTCTCACTAAGGTATTCCAATCATCAGGAGTCAGTCACTCCTCTGTAGCAGACTCTAAAATTTCAAGAGTAAAGTGGTAACGTATTGTGATACTACATTTTTAAATTCCATAATAATTTGAAAATTAAACCCTGTGTGATGTCTCCAAGCAACTCCTTGATTGTCTCTGGTCTCTGATACAGGGAAAGCCTTGGTGTTTCCCTTCTCTGGATGATCTGTAGCTAATCTTAAGCTAGATGATAGGGACTGCCTTTGGACGCCTGGTTGAAGAATGTGAGAATCCAGGGGATTTTCACAGTTTACCTCTTGAGACATCTTCCCTGTCTTTAATTTTTGTAGCTGATTAATTAAGTCTTGATACTCTTTCTCTAACTCTATTTGTTGTTTAAGAACAGATATTTTTCCTGTAACTCCCATCTGGGATCTATAATCACCATCTCCATTGCAGGAGCACTTGGAGGTAGAGGTGCATAGTGAGGGGTCTTCCAGAAGAGGGCCATTCAGGATCATAATGTCTGGGTGCCTCTTCCTCTAGGTCAGCACAATCTGGCTCTGACAAATCATCATCAATCTTTGGTTGTATTTTAGATTCTAATTTCGGATAAATATGTTTCTTTTTATTTTGAAGATGAAAGACAGCATTCAAACAATGAAACAAAAGCAGACAATTAACACATGTGAGCAGCAAACAACAAAACAAAAATAGAGAGTTGAGTTCAGGCTGACTTATTTCTTGCCCCATTTTCATTAACATGACTTACCTTTCTTGACGCAGCAGATTCCTGCAGTGATCACCTTCATTTCATTTCTGAATTTTCAGCAGATGCTTCTTCCAGTAGTGTCTCTCACTGGTTTCTGTTCTTGCTACCCCACGTTAGGCCCCAAAAATATTGTGGACCACTCTGCCCCACACTTGGTGGCCAAAATGCCATGGACCGCTCTATCAATGTTGGAACCCACACTGCCAAAAGCCTTGGGGGCTAAATTTTTAGAGCCCACACTGCCCCAAGCTGCTCCGGTCCACAAGTCGGGGTTCAACAAGATAGAGTGTGAGGACGGATGCGAGGAATGGATAAGAGACAGACTGTGATTCAATCCCATTTATTCTTCAGTCTCTCTTCCTAGTCCAAGTCCCAAGTCTTGAGTTCTTAGTCCCTAGTTCCTAGTCTTCAGTTCCAAGTTCTTCTTCCAAGTTCCTAGACTCAATTACAAGTGTCCAATTCCTAGTTGCCTGTCTCGAGTCTCAAGTGCCAACTCCAAGTGCCTAATACTTAATAATAATCTCAAGTGTCTGATTCTCTGTTGTTCTTCTGTCTGCCTCTCACCTTTTATATGTCTTACTTCTAAGCCACACCTTTAAGTCACACCCTTAAGTCATGCCCTTAGGCCTTATCTTTAAATCTGATCTCTAAATTATGCCCTTAAGTCACATACCTTTAAGTGTCACACACCCAAGGGAAAATCCTGGGTATCTAAAATGAGATGCTATCAGAGTGTGCTCAGCTGTTGTAGGCTATTTTAATCAAGTCTCTTATCAGGGTATATGGCTCAAGATGGCTGCAAGGATGATAACCTCCTTCTGTCAGCTCTCCCCAGTATTGTTATGTAATATCTTAATTAATATAATGTAAGATAGTAATATAATTGTGTTATATTATATTATATATAGTATATTATATTATACTATATTATATATGTATACTATATGTATACTATATTACATATGTATAATATAATATACACATTAATATAATATTAATATGTAATATCTCAATAAAATATATCAATATAGTATAATAAAAATATATAATTATATGTTATATAACATAGTATAATGTATATAATATAATATGTATAATATAATACAGTATATGTATGATATATATTTACATATATATGTATATATATATATATATATATATATATATATATATCTCCAAATTCCCACCAACTACCCCCACCATATCATGCCAAATATTATCTGACATTGTGTGTGTTTATGGCTTCCATGTTGCTTGACACATGCATCTCATGACACAGAAAGCCAGGCACATGATTCCACATGAGGTTTACTTAGGTGACAGGGTAAAGATGACCGTGAGTAGATGTGGAAGACAGAGAGGTCAGGGGGATTTGCCTATTTGTAGGAAATATACTATATACATTAAATATATTGTGTACATTAAATATGTCATGTACATTAAATACACAGTATATATTAAATGCACCATATATATTAAATACAGCATATGTATTAAATATGCTGTATTAATTAAATGTACTGTATACATTAAATATACTGTATATAATAAATACAGCATATACATTAACTATAACATATATGTTAGATATACCATGCACATTAAATATACTGTATACAGTAAATATACCAAGAATGAACAGGGTGACAGCAAGTGGGGAGAAAGGAAGTTTGACTCTATGGAGGTGCTGGTTTGTTTTTCTTTGTTTTGGGAAGGGTGGGTTACCTCAGGTTAGCCTACAACTTATGGAGGTTTCCTGGGGTAAAGACAGTGACAGGACACAGTGATCAGGAACAGGTGAAAAAATGGTAACTTAGAAGAGTGTATATAATATCAAATATATGATATATGATATACAATATATGATATACAGTAGATGGTATATGGTATATGATATATACAATACATACAACACAAAACATGTAACATATAACATTTAATATAATACATAATGTATATAATGGATAATATAATGTATAATGTATAATATATAATATAGGATATATAATATATAAATAATACTATTAACCTAATATGTTATACATATTATATATTATATTAAATGATTCTTATTTACTATTAATATATTTTTAAAATAATATTGTCCTGTCGAGCAGGACATTAAATAGCTTTCTGGGGAGATCATCTGAAACAGAGCGTGGTGTTAGCAGGCAAAGACACAAAGAAAACACGACTTGTCTATAGGCTGATCAAACCATAATTTTTACTTTTTCACACAGGGGTTATATACACAAAAAGGTAGGATGTGAGGAAGGGGATGATGCAGGAGCGTAGATGTTCAGGGGGAGTACAGATATCTTCCAGAGCAGTGTGTCGGCTGGGTGAAGGTTCAGGGGACAGGCCACTATGACTCCGCCTATGATTTACTTGTCCTAATCTAAGTTGGTACTATCTACCAAGGTCACCTATTTACAAGATCTATGACTAGAGCCTAGCAAATATCTGTTTGTTTACAATACCTTCTAGCCATCTGTTTCAGTGTTTTTCCACAGAGACCCAAGACTTTGTGCTAGCAGGCTGACTTAGGCCTATGGCTGATTTTAGGCCTTCAGGTATAAGTAAAGCTGCCCCTGACACCTCCCGCCTTCTGCAAGTATAGAAGGACCATGGCAATTCTAATGTTCCAAAGGCGGGGATAGAGGCCTGACCTCCAGTAACTAAAGGGGACCTTGTAATGGCTCTGGTCTTCCTGTCATTGTCCAGTGAGGTATGAGAGTCATTCCTATCTGCATGTCATTTTCCTGGAGAGGGGATACTCTTTTGACATCAACCCCTATGCAGTCAGGCTTGTCACTCGGGGAACCCAGAAATATATTTTAAATTTTATATTCCCCTATAGTGCTTAGCCTCGCAGCCTAAGCAAAAATTTAGATTGTCAGTCAGAGAAGGTTCTGGGTAGCCCCTCTCTGCTTGGTCTAGGGGACAGGAGTCCCCTCTTTTAGGTGGAGTGGATGGATATGTGTTTTAGGAACACCCTGGATAGAGTAACAGAGTCTTGACGTTCTCCATAGCTAACTTATAATAATGTACCTGAATAGGTTTTGCAATCAAATCATTTATCTGTAGTTTCATAAATTTAATAAGCCTATTTAAGGCCCAGGGACCAAAAGAAATAAGCAGAAATATCCCAATTACTGGTCCCAAAATTGTAGGAAGTAGGGTTGACAATCATGAAGAGGTTCAAAATCAATTCCTGTACCAGCTTTCACCTTTCTCACTCTTTTCTTAAGGCTTTCTCTGACCTTTTTCATGCTCTCTTTAATAATCCCTGTCTTGTCTATGTAAAAGCAACATTCTTCTTTAAGGGCTGAACACAGTCTAGAGCTGTACACATTTTTTTTCTATTGTAAAAAAATAAATCAAGTCCAATAACGTTCTTTGCAATTTTTGGAGATCACTTCAGACAGCAAAACAAGCTATTTTTTCAGATAGTGATTTCAGTCTCTAGTTGTTTGATGTCCTTGTCAATGGCCCATTGATGATCTGAGTAGTGTAAGTCTGGAGGCCAGCATCAGGATTAGGTCTTCCAACCCACAAACATCACAGGTAATTCATTTTTACCTGGAAAGGAAAGAGAAGGGAATTCTTAGGGAGATTTCTCTTCCCTGAATGTGAATTTTTATTCATTTTATTTTTAATTGGGCCTGGCTTTGTGGGAGTATCTCTTTATTTCATTAATCTTTTTTGGCAGCCATTTAGCTATGCCTTCTTAGGAAACAAACAGGCATGTCAATCTTCAGCCCCATATGAAAATTGGGTGTGGGCCATTCCATTTAAAGGTAAAAGGGTCCTTCCACATAACTGTGACATAGTTTTACTGGCCTCAGCATGCCAGAAGCAGTCAGCAGCAGGTTTGCCATGAGCATCCAGATTTAGAGAATTAAATGAATGAACAAGGCATGATGAAAAGTATTTCTGGGAGACTCCTTTGGGGTGTAATTCCCCTCTTTTTATTAAAAGCCAATCTTTTAGAGTTCTTAGTAAAACCGTTGCAGAAGTGCCAGCAACTGTTTCTCCCACACTCAGAGAGTCATGAAGACACTATTTTAATGTTCCACAATATCTGTTTTATAATACCTTGTTCTTGAAAAATACAAGAAATTTAATGAGTAATACCAAATTGTCAGCAAAACATCTCAAATGTCTGACTGCAACAGTCAGTTTTGTTTATTTTCATATGATATGGAACACCAAGTATAAAAATATAATATAGGCAATAACTAATTATACTTTCAATTGTTTTCTTGTTAAAGTAATTGCAACTAGAAATCCTGAAAAGGTGTCAAATCACATAAACATATTTTAATTTTCTAAAATCAGAAAAGAGTAACATCTACTTACTATAATTAATTAAATATAAGTTCTCATTATTAAAAAAAATTGAGGACACTAAAAGCATTTTTTCTGAGATTCAGGCAATCCAGTATGAGCTCTTAAATGTCTTTAAAAATTCAGAGAAAATGCATGTTTTTTAGATTGAGCAGTATTAGTAAAATTTGAAAATTAGCAATATCTAAAATAGAAACAATTTTAAGCAATCATAAACCATAAGCCATATGCTGACTATAAGTATATCAACTGAGAGCTTATTTTTTTGTATTTTAAATAGTGGCTACAATACATAGTTCAATTATCTTTATTGAAGCAGGGGAAACTCAAGGGAGTAAATATGTAATTTAATTATGTATATTGTCGTCTTATTAAATGAGCTGTCTATTAATACAGTAAACACACCTTTTATGGGCTATATGTATAAATTCATAAGAAATATAAAGACATATATAGGGAGAAAACTGTAGTAAATTGATCATGTATTAGGCCAAATTTCAGTATTCTTTTGTTTTGTTTTGTTTTTGTTTTTCGAGACAGGGTTTCTCTGTGTAGCTCTGGCTGTCCTGGAACTCACTCAGGAGACCAGGCTGGCCTCGAACTCAGAAATCCGCCTACCTCTGCCTCCCAAGTGCTGGGATTAAAGGTGCGCGCCACCACTGCCCAGCTTCAGTATTCTTTAATAACCTATTATATTATTGTTTGAAATAAGAAATATTTCATTAAGTTCTTTCTTAAGTGCCCTTTGTGATCTTGAACTACAGTTTTGTATTAACACAGCCACAGTTTCAGAGCAGGATGTTAAAACTTTTTTGGAAGTAGAAATAAAAATCCATATTAATAATTTCTTTTATCAAAGGACTTTTATAAAACAGCCACCAACTAATTAGTCTATATATCTATTAATAATACCTTTTTCTACTTTTTGTAAAATTATTTTACTCTTATCAGCCAATTGTAGAAAGAAATTAGGGTTTGTATCTCTCTTGAGAACATTAAACAGAAGCTTGAATTCTTCTGTGGAGAGTTTAAAATAGGGTCTTAGCCAATTAGCATCTCTTAGAAACTTTTGAAAATAATTTAAAATAAGTAAACTATCTTTTTATTTTAATTTTTGTGTCACAGTTTATCTAGGAATATAGCTGATGTCTCAGATATTGAAAAGATATTGTCTTTGGATATTTTCTGGAGCGACAAGCACTTTTTAGAATTTTAAAGCTCATTGTATGAAAGCAAAGGTTCGTATTAAAGCTCCTTTAAAACGATCAATTAATAAGCCAACTGTGTAACAAAAGGAAGGTGTTCATCCAAGCCTCGTTTGGTCCCAGATAAAACTCTTACTGAGATCTCTTTTATATATCTGGTTTTTGAATGACTCTAACTCCAAATTTTCATTTTAATCCAGTTTTTTGTTACCAAATTTATAAATTTGTAATCATACCCAATAAAATATAACCATGACATATAGAACATACTTCATATTTTATAAGTCATTTAAGAATAAGAATAAATATATATCTAAACACATTTTTTTACCTTTTTAGCTGTAATTTAAGAGGAAAGCACCCTTTTACTTATCAGAATTGGAAAACCACTATCAACACCCTCACTACAGAAGTGGAATAATTGCTTGTCCCCTTCCAAGAGCCGCTTATGGAAATAGCTAACTCTTCCTAAGGTTGTTCTTCCTGGTACCATTCTCCTAACCACAGAGCAGGGTGAATTATCAGTTTTTCTTGTGTATATTGAGACTGCCTCCCAAGAAAGTTTTAAACTAAATCAAACAAGCAGTTTTAACCAGTTTTCCTTTTGAACAAGAAACATAAAACAACCAATCATTTGAATGAGACAAAGACAGACAATTGACACACATGGACAAATTGGTACACCAATGACATACAAACAGAAAAAAAAAAGAACTGCAAAACTCCCCAACGAGAACCAGAGAGACCAGGGCATCTGCCATCATCTCTTGCTCTCAGGAGGGCTCTATAATAAGATTTTTGGTTTTTTTTTTTTTAGGTTAATATGCCAGAGAGTGGACAATTTGCTTTCGTTTTTGTTCTCTCTCTCTCTCTCTCTCTCTCTCTCTCTCTCTCTCTCTCTCTCTCTCTCTCTCTCATTTTCAAGGTTTAATTTTTATCTCCTCCTTAGGAGGTATAACTTTTATGAATATTTCCCTCTTGGGAAAACAACACTAATGAAAGCAAAGAATTTTTAAAGATTCTTTTTTCTTTTTTTTTCCCAAATCACTTTATCAGTATTTGTATATACATACATACTTATACATGTATACATATATACATACATATATGAACAATAATTAAATAAGATGTATTTGAACAGTATTGGGGGTTGAAAAGAGTGGGAGGAAGGAGAGAAAGAAAAAATTATGTAAATACAGTGCTCATATATGAAATTCTCAAAAAGAAATCCATTTTTTAAAAAATGATCAACAGATTAACTTGCATTTTACAATATGAAAATAAATATAACCTATAATTATGTTGAAGAACATTTTAACTCACTACAAACTTTGAATTTTAAAATGAAATCAATAAAAATTAATTTACCCAGCATACTAACAAAAAAACACAATAACATTTTATAATTCATAGTATTTCTGAGAACAAGAAAATGGATTGTCAGAAGCTAAGTCAGCAGAGCCAGGAGGACACTGTGTGTCATTTTTTTTCTTTTTTTTTTTTTGTCTTTTTTTATTATTATCAAATCATAATGTTTACTTTTTAACACAGGGGTTATAAACACGAAAATGCAGGATGTGGGGAAGGGGATGACACAGGAGCATAGATGTTCAGGGGGAGTACAGATATCTTTCAGAACAGGGTATTAGCTGGGTGAAGGTTCAGGGGTCAGGTCACTATGACTCTGCCTATGCTTCACTTGTCCTTATCTAAGTTGGTACTATCCGCCAAGGCTGCCTATTTATAAGGTCTATAACTACTCAAGCTGGTAGATTTTCACAAAAGTTCCCTGTTTACAATAGTTTATAGACATCTGTTTCAGTGTTTTCCATAGAGACCCAAGACTTTTTGTTAGCAGGAATGTATGTCAGGCCTATTGCTGGTTTTAGGCTTATGTCTTATTTTAGGCCTTCAGTATATAAGCAGGGCTGCCTGTGACATCTCCTCCCTTCTCTAATTATAGAAGGGCTGTGGCGATTCTAATCTTGCCAAGGCGGGGATAGAGGCCTGACCTCCAGTAATTAAAGGGGACCTTGTAATGGCTCCAGTCCTCCTGTCGTTGTCCAGTGAGGCATGAGGACCATAACTGTCCAGATGTCTTTTTCCTGGAGAGGGGATACTTTTGATATCAACCCCTATGCAGTCAAGCTTGTCCCTCATGGAACCCAGAAACATATGTTTAACTTTTATTTATATTCCCTTGCAGTGCTTAGTCTCGCAGCCTAAGCAAGAATTCAGATCGCCACAGAGAGGGGATTCTGGGTGTCCTCTCTCTGCTTGGTCTAGAGGCAGAAGTCCCCTCTTTTAGGTTGGGTGGAGATGGGACTTGGGAGCACCCTGGATAGAGTAACATCCTCACCTAGCATCTTGTGGTCCTCCATAGCTAACTTATGATAATGTATCTGAATAGATTTTGCTATCAGATTATCTATCTGTTGTTTCACAAAGTTAGTCAGCCTATTTAAGGCCCAGGGACCAAAGGAAATAAGCAAAAATAAGCTAATTAATGGTCCCAAGATGGAAGGAAGTAGGGTTAACAATCACGGAGAGGTTGAAGACCAATTCTTGTACAAGCTCTCATTTTTCTCTTTCTCTCTCTGTCATTTCTCAAGACCTCCTCTGGCTTTTTTCATGTTCTCTTTAATCATCCCTGTTTTGTCTATGTAAAAGCAGCATTCTTCTTTAAGGGCTATACACAGGCTAGAGCTGTACACAGTTTTTTCTATTGTAAAAGAGAAAATCAAGTCGAATAAAGTACTTTGCAATTTGAGGGGATTGCATCAGACAGCAAAACGAGGGATTTCTTCAGATTAGTGATGTCAGTCTATAGCTGTTTGATGTCCTTGTCAAAGGTCCATTGGAGGTCTGAGTAGTATAAGTCTGGAAGCCAGCATCAGGATTAGACCTCCTAACAGCAGACATCACCAGTGATTAATTTTTTATCTGGAAAGGAAAAAAGAAGGGCATTCTCAGGG
Source organism: Arvicanthis niloticus (assembly GCF_011762505.2). Lineage (NCBI taxonomy): Eukaryota > Metazoa > Chordata > Mammalia > Rodentia > Muridae > Arvicanthis > Arvicanthis niloticus. The sequence continues at coordinate 46,492 of NW_023046062.1, read as the reverse complement.
AAATTTCTCTTCCCTGGATGTCAATTGTTATTCATCTTATTTATAATTGGGCCTGGTTTTGTGTGGGGGGGTATCTATTTAGTTCATTAATCTTTTTGGTGGCCATTTAGCTGTGCCTTCTGTTTTATCAAACATGCATATCAATCCTCAGCCCCTTGTAGGAACTGGGTCCTGGCCATTCCATTTAAAAGTAAAAGGGTCCTTCCACATAGTTGTGGCTTAGTTTTTATTGGTCTCAGTGATGCCAGAGGCAATCAGCGACAGATTTCCCATGAGCTTTCAGTTTTAGAAAGTTAAGAATAAACAAGGCATGCCCCTTCCAACCTCAGAGAGTCATGAAGACACTATTTTAAAAAATACTTTTTTATTAATAATTTCTTTTATCAAAGGACTATTATAAAACAGCTAACAATTAATCAATCTATATCAATCTATATAATATATAAATTAATGAGAGCTACTACTTTTTGTAAAATTATTACTCTTTTGTCAATTAATTCTTGAGAGAAATTAGGATTTGCATCTCTCTTGAGAATATTAAACACAGACATAAATTCTTTTGTGAAGAGCTTAAAATAAGATCTTAGCCAATAAGCATCTCCTGGAAACTTTTGAAAATTGTTTGAAATAAGTAAACTATCTTTTTTTTTTTTCCAGAACCATTATCTTTTTTTTTTTTTTTTGGATATTTTACATATTTACCTTTCACTGTTATCTCCACTTCCTTTCTCCCCCAAAACCCCTTATCCCATACCCCCTCTTCCAATTTTTATGAGGGTGTGCTCCCACCATTCTCCCAATCCTGCCTCCCTGCTCTCGAATTCCCCAACACTGTGGATCCTCCACTTCCACTGTTGCCTAATGAGGCCACCCTCAGTTAGTTACCTATACAATTGGAGCTATGAGTCCCTCCCTTTCTGTTCTCAGGCTGGAGGTTTAGACCCTGGGAGCTCTGGTTGAGTATTTTGCTACTCCTTCTAAAAAAAAAAAAAAGCACCCACACTTTGGTCTTCCTTCCTCCTCTTGGGTTTCATGTGGTCTATGCATTATGTCTTAGGTATTGTGAGCTTTTGGGCTAATATCCACTTATCAGTGATTGTATGCTATGTATTTTCTTTTACGATTGGGTTACCTCACTCAGGATGATATTCTCAAGCTCCATCCATTTGCCTAAGAATTTCATGAACTCATTGTTTTTAATAGCTGATTAGTACTCCATTGTGTAAATATACCATATTTTCTGTATCTATTCCTCTGTTGAAGGACATCAGGGTTCTTTCCAACTTCTGGCTATTATAAATAAGGCTGCTATGAACATAGTGGGGCATGTGTCCCTGTTGTATTTTGAAATATCTTTTGGATATATGCCCAGGAGTGGTATAGCTGGGTCCTCAGATAATACTATGTTCAATTTTCTAAGGTACCACCAGACTGATTTCCATAGTGGTTGTACCAGCTAACAATCCCACCAACAATGGAGGAGTGTTCCTCTTTGTCCACATCCTCACCAGCATCTGCTGTCACCTGTGTTTTCGATCTTAGCCATTCTGACTGGTGTGAAGTGGAATCTCAATATTGTTTTCATTTGCATTTCTCTGATGACTAGGAATATTGAACACTTTTTTTGGTGCTTCTCAACCATTAGAGATTCCTCAACTGAGAATTTGTTTATATAGTGAATTACATTGATGGACTTCCGTATATTGAACCAACCATGCATTCATGGGATAAAGCCTACTTGATCATGATGGATAATTGTTTTGATATGTTCTTAGATTTTCGAGAATATTATTGAGTATTTTTTGCATCAATATTCATTTGGGAAATTGGTCTGAAGTTTTCTTTCTTTGTTGGGTCTTTGTGTGGTTTAGGTATGAGCATGATTATGGCTTCATAGAATGAATTGGGCAGGGTTCCTTCTATTTCTACTTTGTGGAACAGTTTGAAATGAATTGGTATTAGGTTTTACTTGAAGGCCTGATAGAATTCTGCACTGAAACCATCTGGTCCCAGACTTTTTTTTTTTCGTGACTAAATTTTTAATGACTGCTTCTATTTCTTTCAGGATTATGGGACTGTTTAGATGGTTTATCTGCTCCTAATTTAACATTGGTAACTGGTATTTGTCTAGAAAATTGTCCATTTCATCCTTATTTTCCAATTTTGTTGAATATAGGCTTTAGTAGTAGGATCTCATGATTTTTTGGATTTCCTCAGTTTCTGTTAGTATGTCCCCCTTTTCAGTTCTGATTTTATTAATTTGAATACTGTCTCTCTGCCCTCTGATTAGTCTGGCTAAGGGTTTATCTATCTTGTTGATTTTCTCAAAGAACCAACTCCTAATTTTATTGATACTTTGTATACTTTTTTTGTTTCTATTTACTTGATTTCAGTCCTGAGTTTAATTATTTCCTCCTGTCTACTCCTCCTGGGTGTATTTGCTTCAATTTGTTCTAGAGCTTTCAGGTTTCTTTTTGTAAGCACTTAGAGCTATGAGTTTTCCTCTTAGCACTGCTTTCATTGTGTCTCATAGGTTTTGGTATGATGTGTCTTCATTTTCATTAAATTCTAAAAAGTTTTTAATTTCTTTCCTTATTTCTTCCCTGACCACATCATTGAGTAGAGTATTGTTCAATTTCCATGTGAGTGTGGGCTTTCCCTTGTCTTCCTGTTTGTGTATCCAGCCTGTTAGCCTATGTCTTTTTATTGGGGAATTGAGTCTATTAATGTTAAGAGATATTAAGGAGAGGAGATTATTGCTTCCTGTTATTTTTGTTAACAGCAGAGGCATTGTTTGTGTGTTTATCTTCTTTTGAGTTTGTTGGAAAAGACTTACTTTCTTGCTCTTTCTGGGGTATAATTGCCCTCCTTATATTGGTGCTTTCCTGCTATTATTTTTTGTAGTGCTGGGTTTGTGGAAAGATATTGTGTAAATTTGGTTTTGTCATGGAATATCTTGGTTTCTCCATCTATGGTAATTGAGAGTTTTGCTGGGTATAATATTCTGGGCTGGAGAGATGGCTCAGCCATTAAAGGCTAGGCTCACAACCAAAAATATAAGATTCTTTTTTCTTAACCCTATTTCCTTGTGTCCTTAGCGACTCACTCTTTGAGTCCATCATGAATAGTGACTGCCTAAAAAACACCTGTTCCATGTCTTAACCCAATTTCTTGTGTCCTGAGTTGACTCACTCCTTGAGTCTGGCACAAATTAGTGACTGTTGAAAAAGTACCCACTCCCAATGCCTTCCTATCTCAAGGCCTCACAGCTCTGATACTCCACAGTATAGGTTCGTCTCATGGATGGGCAGACTGTGGTGTCCTGAGTCAAGGCCACTCTCAGGAGGACCTCAGGAGTGTCCTCTTGGGTGCTCCTGAGAAATCCAGAGCTATGCCTCTCGGAGTCACTTTAATAAGTGCTCTGTAATCAGAGTGCCAGGCACTCTGGGAAGTCACCCTCAACACTCCTGGAAAAACTTGGTACGCCTACCTTTTTTTCTGAGGAGCTAGCATCCTTCCTTTTGCGATCCCCTCAAGCCTATGAATGCTGGGGGGCAAAACGTCTTGTATTCAAGCCCCACAAGGCTGAGCGCCAAAATGTCCTGTCCTGCAGGGCATTAAACAAGGTCTAGGGAAATCGCCTAAGAGAAAATGGGGGAGAAATGGGTGAATGCAAAGAACCACAGCTTGTCTATAGGCTGATCAAATCATAATTTTTACTTTTTCACACAGGGGTTATATACACAAAAGGTCAGGATGTGGGGAAGGGGATGACACAGGAGCCAGGGTGTTCAGAAGGAATACAGCTGGGTGAAGGTTCAGGGGACAGGACACTATGACTCTGCCCATGATTCACTTGTCCTAATCTAAGTTGGTACTATCCACCAAGGTCACTTATTTACAAGGTCTATGCCTAAAAACCTTCAACTATCCACCAAAGCTGCTTGTTTACAGTATGTTATAGCCATCTGTTTCAGTGTAATTCTACAGAGACCTGAGACTTTGTGTTTGCAGGCTGACTTAGTCCTATGGCTGAATTTAGGCCTTCAGTGTATAAGCAAAGCTTCCCTTGACAATTCTTATCATTAATGATGATTATTTTAGAATATCACTTGAGCACACTTGAGCTTCCATTATGATTACATTAGAATATCACATACACGTAAACATGCCACAGCTTCCATTATAATTACTTTAAAATATCATGCACACGTGAACACGCCATGGTTTCCATCATGATTACATTGGATTATAACATACACATAAATCCACCATGACTTTTATTACAATGATTATATTAAAATATCACATACATGTGAACATGCCGTGGCTTTCAACATGATTACATTAGAATATCATGCACAAGTGAATACACCACGGCTTTCATCACAGTGATTACATTAGAATATCACATACCCATGACCACATCATGGCTCCCATCAAAGTGATTACATTAAAATATCATGCACATTTGAACATGCCATGGCATCCATCATGATTACATTAGAATATCATGTACATGTTAACATGTCACTGCTTACATCTTGGTGATTACATTAAAATATCACATACACATGAACATGCCATAGCTTCCATCATGGTGATTATATTAGAATTTCATACACACATGAACATGCCACAACTTTCATCATAGTGATTACATTAGAATATCACATACACGTGAACATGCAATGGCTCCCATCATGGTAATTACATTAGAATATCATGTACATGTGAACATGCCATGGTTTCCATCATGATTACATTACACTATCACATACACATGAACACTCCACTCTCTTTTCACCTTTTATTGTCACATGTGTGCTGTGTGTGCCACACATGTTCTCTTCCCATGTTATTGTCACAACCATGCTGTGTATGTGTCACACATATTTTTTTCATCTGTTATTGTCACAACGACACTGTGTGTAAAATAAAAATGAAAACAAATACAAACAAATAAAAAATATACAGATAAAAATATAAGATAGACAAATAAAAATAAATGAAACAACAACTCTCCCATCTCCCTCCTCCATTTTGCTTTTATACCATTTTAATGACATGCATTAGAATTGCAATCCTGCTTACTTGAGAATGAAAGGAAATTGCTCTAACTTAAAAGCAGACATTGATGGATGATGCATACATATTGAAACATGAACATGCTGTGCTTTGTGATGTTGGCTTGAAGGACTTGTATTTTAATGTACTTTTGTAGAGTCTAGATTATATATATAATATATATTATATAACATATATAATATATGCTATATATAATATAATATATGTGATATTATATAATTTGTTCATGGCAATAATGAAGTTTCAGATTATAAATATTTTTGTAAAAAATTGTCAATGAAATATCAATAAAATATCCAATAATAAATAAGCATATATTTATCCTATTATATTACATTGCATGATAACATATATTATTATATATTAATATATTATATATTAATATTAATATATTATTAAAACATATTATATATATTATATTATCAAATAACAAAAATAAAAATTTTCATGGCAATTGTAAATTTTCAGATTCTAATGTTTCTGAAATGTAAATTTAAATGTAATGTAATTAAAAAATCCAATAGTAAAAATGATGTATTAAACATATCCTATTTCATAACATTGAATTATATTTTATATTATTATATATTTACATATTATATAATTATATTAATATATTTTATAATATATTATATATATTGTATTATCCAATAATAAAATAAGATATATTGAATTTCTTCATTGCCATTTTCCGTTTTTAGATTATTTTTCTCCTGAAATATAAATGAATTGTAAATAAAATATTAATAAAATATCTAAAATAAATGAGAATATATAAATTTATCTTATTATGTTATATTATATTATGTACTACTATTATTACATATTAATATCTTATATATTAATATTAATATATTATAGTAGTATATATTACATATTATATTACCTAATAGTAATAAATGAAACATTAAATTTGTTCATGGAAACTATATTTTTTCAGATAGTAAATTTTTTCTGAAATGTAAAAGTAATCAGTATTGTATAGTATACTCCATTAGCTACAAGTTGGGGTTCACTCTATTTATCATTATCAATATTATTATTATTATTTATTTTTTGAGTGTGACATCATGGGTATGACATCATGAGTATGACATCATGAGGTCTACTTCCTCCATGTCCTTTCTTTTCCAATATTTTTGGTGTGTGGTGGGCTAGAATAGAAGTTATGAAAAGTCATGAAAATAGGCTTTGAAAAATTAAAGTTACACACTGTCTAGTGGGAATATTATTGTATTGAAAGATTAAGTACATCATGGTAATATGCTAGAAACCAGAAACATGTATATCACTAGGACCACGAAATTTAATTTTTTTAGCAATCAGAATATTTAACAAAACATCAAAAACCAGGGACATTAACATAAGTAAGGCTATAACACAATGTTCAGAGTAAACAAAAACAATCTGCTTTGAGGCATCATTAGAGGACATCTGTCAAGGTGGTATATAAGAGTTTGAAGCACTCTTCTCATCCACATATAAAGGAACTTGCTGCACCAGTTTACTGGTATCATATGACACAGTCTTAGAAGCTTTTTGAGCTGGAGGTTCTGATGAAAAGATGGTTTCTATGCCCTGTACTAGTGATATTTAAATGTCCCATTTTCCCCACAGTTATCATATTGACAACTAAAAAGTAGAAGGATATTTTCTGAGTCTGCTTGAAGAGGCATTTACAATTTTGGCTTCTTTCCTGACCAAATATTCAATAAAATACTCCTTAAGGTCATGGCTAATTTCACAATGCTTCTCCCCTGTAAGCATTTAGCTCAGTTTCTGTAACATGTGTGACAGACATGGGATTCTTAATCAAGATATAACTAATTTGGGTGCCAAGATATTAGTCAAGATTTTAGTAAATTATAGTTTTTTCAGTGTAGACTTGTTAACAAATTATTGCAAGGTATCTCTTTAAAATATCTAATGCTTCTTATCCCAAATAAGAAAGCCCCCAAGAAGCGGTACAGATAGCTAAACAGTTAAGAGTACTGGCTGCTCTTCATTCTGAACTATGTTCAATTCACTGGACCCACACAGTGGTTTATAGCTCTTTGTGGCTGCAGTTGTACAGTAATTGGCACAGTCTACTGATGAGTGCACATAAGTTGAGCAAATGACATAAACCAGGCAACTTATAGCAACAATCTTTAATAACAACACATACAAGACACAGTGGGGCAGATATATGTGACTTAAAAACAGCTGGGTCTACAGAGTTAGATCTAGAGGCTCAACTTGGCCTTACGCTGACCACTGATATCCCACCTGGCAGCAGGAGGCTCTGCAGGGTCAAAAGAAGCCCAGACTCTGCTGCCTGATTGTGTGTCAGGAATCAGAGCCAGAAGGTTTCAAAGAACCTGGCCTGGATAGGTCTCTGGCAGCCTGGCCTGTTTTAGACACCCTTGGGATTACAACATACTCTGGTTGTTTCTACTCACTTTGACCCTGTACCAAGACACTGCCTAGGATACTTGCCCCCTTGGGGCACACCATGAAATTGATCGCATAGGATGATGGGGGAGACTCCCAATGCATTTAAGGATTCTGTGGGCTTGGGTGATTTTCTGACAGGCGTGGGACTCTTACTTCCACCTGAAACCCACTTCCAGAAGAGTGCCTTTTCATTAAAAAAAAAAAAAAGCAAAGCCAGAGATAACAATTTTAAACCTACGAAGGGGCCAAGGTGGGGCTGGGGTTGGCAAGGAGGATATTAACTGCTTAAAAATATCTGGCCACAAAAACTACCTAGCACTGAGAGGTAGAGACAGCTCAGAGAAACAGGATAGGCTGTCCCCACACCCTGACTCTCTATGGGTTAGTAAGGAGGGAGGTGGGGGTAGGGAGGGCATTCTGTAAGGCAGCTGCTGGGCAGCCTCAAAAAAAAAGCAAGGGAGAACCTTATCACTCTAATGAACAGGGATGAAAAAGACAAGTCACCCACAAGAACTCAGATGCAGCCTGGCTGTAGATGCCTGTGTAGAGAGGTCCTGAGACTCTGTAAAACCTAAGATGTCCTCCTGCACTGTGCTCAGGTCCTGGGAGGCTGTGCTTTCCAAGTCAGGCTAGCCAAACCCTGTGTCACAGGCCCTGTCCTCTGGCCAGCTGGATCCTGCTCACTCACAGGCCTCTCCTGGGCCTAGAAGCCCTTAGGAGCCCCTAGTTCCACCTGTGCATCCAGAAAAGAGTGGCTCCCAAGCAGGTCTACCACCATGTTGAGAGAGGTGCAGGGACATACAGGTGGAATACTCAAAATATTTCCAATAATTGCCCGGTTGTATGGGCGCTACCAGCTGCTACCAGTTTCCAACCACATCACTAGGTACTGGAGCTTCTATTGGCCAAAGGTGCAGGACACTGGGGGAGGCCTAAACTATGTTTTTGTATGTTGTTGGGAAGGGAGTGTGTTTGTATGTATATGTTTGTGTGTACGTGTATGCAAGCCCACAAAGGAACATGCTCCTGTACCTCTGTGTCTGCCGGCTCTCTCCTGCCTATAGGGTTTGGGAATATGGATGTGGATGCGTGAGTGTCAGAGAAGAGGAGGTTGTGCATGGTGGAGATGGAAAAGTCGCTCCTCACAAGCACTCCTAAATGGCAGAGTACCTGCCAGCCACTGAATGGTTCAGCATTTGGTAAACTAATATATACACTTTGACATACATTTTCTAGGGCAGAAGCACCTCTCTGCTTACTAGATAAAGAATGGCATGGATATTTGTGAAATACTTTTCATTATCCATCAGCAAGACTTCTTTTCATAAGCACTGAGAGTCTCTTGAGGTTCATCTCTGTGCTGCTGAAAGCTTAGGTCACAGCTGTTGGAAGAAGACCCCTCTAACAACCCAGGAGAGAAGTCTGCCATTGTTTTCCACTTCTCCCTCTCTACCAAGCTTCCTGGAGGCATCTGCTCTGATACAACCAAGAGAGCTCTTTCTATCCAGGTAGGCCTGCTCTAACTTCTCAGAGGTACAAGGCCTGCAACCCCATGGAAAATAGGGTCCTGCCCCCTCAATATTATTTAATCCTAAGCAATTGTCTCATCCATCCACCAAGACAGACATAAGGAACAAATCCTCTGGGGTCCACCTGAGGCCATTATACACTGTGTGCCCACTCAAGCTACTGACTGGTCACACATACTGTGTTAAGAGTTTCCTCTAAATCAAACTTGGCCTTCCCAGAAAATGCTGAGCTCGACACCATAACAAATGATACACAGAGGTCACAAACTGGACTTACTTCTGGGACATCAGAGGCCTAGTTTTTTCACTAGAGGACATACACCAAATAGATACATAGAAACACAGAAATACACACACACACACACACACACACACACACACACACACACACAAACACATACAATCTAAGAGAGAGAGAGAGAGAGAGAGAGAGAGAGAGATACAGAGACAGAGAGACACAGAGACACAGAGAAACTCTGAACTCTCAGTTTTCTGTGATCTGAGACTGTTTATCTGTTAATTCCATAACATGTCTATTCTTCCAGAAATCTCTAGATATGTTGGAGAAGACCAGGAGTCTTTTGTGCATTCATGCTGGCTCACCTTTCTTGATGTTAGGAAAGGTAAGCTAGTCAGAAGAAGCCCAGACTATGCTGCCTGTTTGTGTGTCAGGCATCAGAGCCTGGAGGCATTCAAAGAATCCAGTCTGGATGATTTCTTGGCAGGTTGGCCTGTTTGGGACACCCATAGGACTACAGCATACTCAGTTTCTAATTACTGTTTCTACTCACTTTGCCCCTTAGCCAGGACACTGCCTATGCTCCTCTCCCCCTTGGGGCACACCATGAGGTTGTTTGCATAGGATAATGTTAGAGCCACCAAGACCATTGAAGGGTTCTGAGTACTTAGGTGATTTTGTGACATTCCTGGGACCCCTAAGGTAACCTGAAGCATAGTTCCAGGATAGAGCTTTTTCTTAAAAATAAAGGAAAGCCAGAAATAACAACCCAAGACCTAGGAAGTATACTAGATGGGGCTGGGGTTGGCAGGGAGAACATGAACTGCTTAAAGGTATCTGTCTACAAAAGCTACTAAGCCCTGAGTTGTTGAGACAGCTCAGAGAAGCAGAGTATGCTGTCCTCACACCCTGACTCGCTGTGTGTTAGTAACAAGAGGAGTTGGGGTAGGAAGGTCATCCTGAAAGGTAGCTTCTGGACAGCCTCAAAGAAAAGCAAGGGGAACCAGTATCATTCTAATCAACAGGAATTGGCAGGACAAGTCACCCACGAGAAGCCAGATGCAGTCTGGCTGCAGATGCCTGTGTTGAGAGGTCTCATGACTCTGAGGGACCAAAGATGTCCTCATGTAATGCACTCAGAACCTGGGAGGATGAGCTTCCCAAGTCAGGCTAGCCAAACCTGGTGTTGCAGGCCCTGTCTTATGGTCAGCTGGATCCTTCTGGCTCACAGGCCTCTCCTGGACCAAGAATCCCTAAGTAGCCTCTAGTCCTGCCTTTGCAGCCAGAATAGAGTGGGTCCCAAGCTGTTCTGCAGCCATGTTTAGAGAGGTGCAGAGATGTGCATGTGAAATCCTCAAAACAATTTGGCTTGTTGTCAGTAGAGCACCAAGAATGCCAAATGCCAGGCTGCATGGTCACTTTCCTTCTGCCCTATCTGAGACAAAAAAAAAAGCCAACCAGCTTCCACCAGCTGCCAACAACATGGCCAACCACTGGGCCTTACACTGGCCAGAGATGGTGTCTATGCAGGACACTGTGGAGGCCTAAACTATGTTTTTGTATATTGTTGGGAAGGGGGTATGTCTGTGTGTTTGTGTGTGTGTGTGTGTGTGTGTGTGTGTGTGTATGTGTGTGTGTACATAAGCTCACAAAGGGAAAATGCTCTTACACCTCTGTGTATGCCTGCTCTTGTCTGCCTATAAGATTCAGAAATATGGCTGTGGATGCATAAGTGTCAGGGAAAATGAGAATGTGCATGGCAGAGATGGAAAGGTCACCCATCACAGGCCCTCCTCAACCTCAGGGCATCTGCCAGCCACTGAAGGGTCCAGCAGGAGGGCAACAAGCACTAAGAGGTGTGAGCAGGAACTTGCAAAGGATCCTGTTGAAGCCCTAACAAAACCCCCTGCCAATCTGGACCCTAAGTGTGATGCCTCAGAATCAAACATCCCTCCCACCCAGTGCCCAGAAAGGACACTGGAACTGGGACTGTCCCAGAGATTGATCCAGCATTTGGATGTCTGACCCTGCCCCCACCAGGGAGTTCCCTAATACTGACAGACAGATCTCTTCTTGGGGATTCAAACTCCACAGTTTCTGAGCACACTCTCTCAAATTGTTAGATCAAAGCACATAGCCAAGAAGGCCCTCCCAGGATGATCTTTGGCTGGTAGGGTACCAGGTGGTGGAGTCAGAGAGTTCAGGGAACAAGGGAAATTGAACAGAGGCCACACAGGGTGGGGATGGGGAACCAACCTTCTAGATGGATACTAATCCCAACACTGGCTTTCCACATAGCAGCAGGAGGCTCTGCACTAGAAACAGATCATTAGATGGGGAGCTCTGTGTGTTTCTGAGGTCTTCAGTTTCCCTTGCATAAGCCCAAAGTGCAGTGAAAAATGAAAAAAGGGTCCCCTGAAAACCTTTGTCTTCTTACCCAGGCAAACATGTTGGTATTTCAGGTACCTTTAAATATGAGTTCTAGCAGTTGCTGCTTCACAAAGTTATCCAGTCATCTGTACACCCCAGAGGCCCAGAGGGGCTGCCCACCCACTTCCACAATCTTGTCTGCAGGCCCCCTAGCACCCTGAGCTGATGACAATGACATATCAAAAGTAAGAATGAATATTCAATCCCAACCTGCCCCCTTGACAACCAGACCCTGGCCTCAGGCCCCCAATTCTAAGAACCTATTAAGTAAGCATCTCTAGGCAACTGACCAAGAAACCAGGCAACCACTATGAGCTAATTACAACTTTCTCACAATCTCTCTCTTCTCTCTAATGCTCCATCCCACCTCCACCACACCCTAGCCCTTCACCAACCACCATGCAGCACTCAGGGGACACTTTGCTCTCTTTCCTTCCTCCAAAGTCCCCAAGTCATTCTTACCATGAATCCTTCTTTCTGTATCCTAGCACACACCCACCTACCTACATAGGCAGGGACTAGGCACCCATGTAACTCAGAGCTCTCTGAAAGGATTAAAGTGGACCCAGAATGATAGGCACCTAGACACAAAGCACAATGAGCATTTATCACTTGTCCCACCAGAATCCCTGCAGCATATCTGCTCCCCTCACCACCTTTTCCTAGACCAATTCATACCAAGGTCCTCTGAGGGTGCCCCGTGGAAATTCTCAATGTGCCTTCAAATTTTTTCTCCAAGTGCTCAATACCACTTGATAAAAACTGGCTGGCTATCCACCTACCTATGTAACTATGTATCTATGTATCTATGTTTCTATATATCTATGTTTCTATGTATCTATGTTTCTATGTGTCTATATATGTATGTATGTATGTATGTATGTATGTATCTATCTATCTATCTATCTATCTATCTATCTATCTATCTATCTTTTTTCTTTCTAGCTGCCTAACTAATACACACCTCTGAACAATGTTTCTATCTATCTATCTATCTTTCTATCTATCTATCTATCTATCTATCTATCTATCATACTTACCTACATAACTACATATCTACCTACCTACTAACAAACCTGATACTATCTCCTTTTGGTTCACAAATATATACACATCCAGCTACATTTTCTAGGGCAGAAGCAACTCTGTGTTTTCCAGATGATGAATAACATTGTCATTTGTGAAATGCTTTTCATTATCCACCAGCAAGCTTCTTTTCATGAGCACTGAGAGTCTCCAGATGTCCACCCCTGCACTTTTGAGAACTTAAGTCATAGCTGGTGGAAGAAGACCACTCTAACAACCTCCAGGATAGAAACCTGCCATTGCTTTTCACTTCTCTTTTTCTACTAAGCTTCCTGAAGGCATCTGATTTGATACAACCAAGAGAGCTCTCTCTATCCAGGCAGGCCTGCTCTGAGTTATTAGAGGGTCAAGTCCCACAATACTAAAAACAGATGGGTCCTGCCACCTTTCATATTATGTATTGCTAAACAATTGTCTCATCCATCCAACAAGACAGAAGTATCATCAGGAACAATTCCCCTGCTGCCCCCTTTGGGCCTTTCTACACCTTCTGCCCACCTGAGATATGACCTAGGCAAACATATAGCCTTAAGGTGTTCTCCTACTTCCAAACTTGGCCTTCCCAGATAATGCTGAGCTCAACACCATAAGAAACAATACACCCAGGTCACAAACTGGACCTGCTTCAGCACCATCAGGGGCCTAGTTTTCTCACTAGAAGACACACAGCAAATAGATACTTAGAAATACATACACAGTCAAACATCCACACACACACACACAGAGTGAGACAGTGAGAGAGAGAGACAGAGTTAGACAGAGACATAGACAGAGAGAAACTCTGGTCTTTCACATTTCTGAAATTTGTGACTGTCCATCTGTCATTTCCAGAACCATGACTATTTTTCCAGCAATTGCTGGACATAGCCAAGATGGTCAGTTGTCTTTTGAGCCTTCATCCTGTCTAATCTCCATAGATGTTTAGGGAGGTAAGCTAGTCAAGAGAAGCTCTGACTCTGCTGCCTGTTTGTGTATCAGGCATCAGATTCAGGAGGCATGCCTAGATGGTTCCCTGGAAGCCTGTCCTGTTTTAGACACCCTTTGGACTACAGCATACTATAGTCTTTTTACTCACTTTGACCCTGATACAAGACACTGTCTAGGCTCTTTGTCTCTTTGGGGCTTTCAGTGAGGTAGATTGCATAAAATGATGGTGGAGCCTCCCAAACCATTGAAGGGATCTAATGACTTGGGTAATTTTCTAACAGGCCTGAGACTCCTACCTCCACCTAAAGCACTGCTCTAGGATAGAGGCTTTTCTGAAAAAAAAAGGAAAGCCAGAGATAACAACCCTAGACCTAGAAAGGGGGTGAGTTAGAGTGAAGGTTGGCAGGGAGGACATTAACTGGTTAAACATATCTGGCCACTAAAGCTACCAAGCCTTGAGACGTTGAGACAGCTCAGAGAAGCAGGACAGATAGCCTGTCCCCACACCCTGACTCTCTGTGGGATAGTAAAAATGAGAGGTAGGGTTTGAAAGGGCATCCTGAAAGGCAGCTTCGGGGGACCCATAAACAAAGAAATGGAGACCCAGATTATTTTGGTGAAAAGGGACAGGCAGAAAATGTCATGCACAAGAAGGCAGATGCAGCCTGGCTGCAGACACCTGTGTAGAGAGGTCCCCTGACTCTGCAACCTAAGATGTCCTCCTGCACTGTGCTCAGAACTGCTGGGAGCCAAGACCCCCATCTGCCTGAGAGCAAATGTCAGTTAAGTAAACAGCCTTAGTTAAGGAATACTTTATTTATTGCCCTTCTGCCTGGGAGAAAATATTAATCAGATAAGCAACTCAAGCTGAGAAATGTTTTAATTGCCTTCTTGCTTGTGAAAAAAAATATTTAGATAAGTAATTTGGGGTAGGAATTCTTGTGGGCTTAGAGAACTCTGCAATTATGGGATGACCCCAGACTCTGACTGTCAGATGACCCTCCTGCCTGCTTGCCTTTATAATGGCAGCCTGAACAATAAAATTTAAGCACTAGATCAGACATTCAGACTGCTGCTTCTTCCTTGTGTCTCTTGTCTTTTCATTCTTTCACCCCCTTCCCTAGGGTCTCATCAAATCCCCACTGCCAGGGCATCTTGACATGTGGCCCTTTGGGTCAGGGTCCGATTGAACATTGCTTATACAGGGACGTCCTGCAAGCATAGGATTGACGCTTCTCCAGAGAGAAGAGAGAAGATCTGCATTGTGATCATCACAGAGTAGCCTGCCTGTTAGATTGATCTCGTGAAGGTAAGAAAAAGCAACGCAGTTATGGGACAAGCATTGAGCAAACATGATTTGTTCTTACAGGGTCTCAAAGAGAGCCTCACGGCACAAGGAGTAAGGGTTAAGAAAAAGGATCTTAAAAGATTTTTTTAATTCATTGGTGATATTTGTCCATGGCTTCCCCACGAGGGAACTATTGATGATAAAAGTTGGGCTAGGGTTGGAAATTGCTTAAAAGATTTTTATGAAATCTTTGATCCTGAGAAAGTCCCTATTCAGGCTTTTTCCTATTGGAACCTGGTGAAATATATACTTCAAGTCTATAAACAATTTCCAGATATTCGAGAGTTAGTGAAAGAAGGAGAAAGGGTCTTACAGCAATACTCTAGACCACCCTCTGTGTGTAAGTCTGTTTCTATTCCCATGCCTGACCCAGACATCCCCAGTGCTCCCCTTGAGGCTGATGCAGCTGAGCCAGTAACTGCAAAAACCCTTCCTGCTAACATTTACCCCTCCCTTGCAACCTTAAAATCCCTGGCCAAGAATGGGCCTGACAATAACCTTTCTCCTGCAGAGACATTGTCCCTAGAGGAGGAGGCAGCTAAATACCATAATTCTGACTTTCTGCCCCTGTGCTCATTCATGCCAGGACCACCTCCATATACTATCGCTGCTCCATTTTGTGCGCCAGTCCTCGACTTGGCCGACATTAATGATCATACCACCAAGGCTAAAGGCCAACTTTCACAAAAAATGGCTTCTCTTAGAAAGTTAATGGAGGAAAAATGGGAACATTTGCAGTTAGTAAAAGAACTGCGAGCTCTTGATTTAGAATTAACTTTCCTCTCCCCAATGCCTGCTATCTCTAAGAATAAATCTAAACCAAAATCTCAAAAACCTGTACTGGCCTCCCCTGTTACCAGAAGCAAACCTGCTGTCTCTTCCAATAGCATAAATAAAAACACTGCCTCACCCCATAAAAAGGGAAATGACTCTCCTTCTGGGGAAGATAATGAGTATGACTCCCCTGCTGGGGAAGACAATAAGGATAAAACTCCTTCAGACAGTGAGGCCTCTGATAATGAAAACAAAGCATCAGGAGAGTCAGAAATTGAGAAAGATGAAATAAAAAGTCAACAGTATTGCAAGCTAGGGTTCCATCAACTGAAAGACTTAAAATGGCAGTAACAAATTATGGACTGGCAGCCTCATTAACACATTTAAAAGGCATTGGACAAACTTCTAATCCCCAACAAAGCTCTAAGATCCTCACATGGGTAGATGAAGAAGGCAATTTTGGTACAGTACAGCCTTATGTTGTGCCTGATTTACCTGTTAATCTATGGGGCAGAGACATACTTGGCCAGTTGAATCTTATGATGTGTAGTTCTAATGAGATAGTTACTCATCAGATGCTAAAACAGGGATTTCGACCCGGACAAGGGCTAGGAAAACACTCACAAGGAATAAAAGAGCCTTTCAAAGTGACTGAAAATTTTAACCGCCTGGGACTTGGTGCTGAAAATTTACCCTAATGGCTGTTGGTATCCCTGTACCCCATGCAAACAAGATTACATGGAAATCAGATGAAGTTGTGTGGGTTAGTCAATGGCTATTAACCTCAGAAAAACTGGCTGCAGCAACAATGTTAGTACAGGAACAGCTTGCTGCTGGCCATATAGAACCTACCACCTACCCTTGGAACACACCTATCTTTGTTATTAAGAAAAAGTCAGTCAAGTGGAGACTGTTACAAGATTTGAGAGAGATTAATAAAACTATGCTCACTATGGGAGCCTTACAACCTGGATTGCCCACCCCTGTAGCCATTCCTGCTGGATATTTTAAGATAGTAATAGACCTTAAAGATTGCTTCTTCACCATTTCCTTACACCCTGAAGATAGACAGCAGTTTGCCTTTAGCCTGCCAGTAACCAACTTCAAAGGGCCCATGCCATGTTTCCAGTGGTAGGTCCTACACCAGGGCATGGCTAACAGCCCAACGTTATGTCAAAAATTTGTAGCACAAGTGGTTGATCCCTTTTGTGAAAAATGGCACTCTATTTACATTGTCCATTATATGGATGGCATTCTTCTGGATGGACCTGATGGTACACAATTACTTTATTGTCAAGAATTATCACAGAAGCTGGCAGATAGAGGACTCCAGATTGCCCCTGATAAAAATTCAGTTACAAGATCCTTATTTTTATTTAGGGTTTGAGCTTTACCATCAAAAAATTATTACCCAAAAACTCCAGCTCCAAGTAGGCCATTTGAAAATACTTAATTATTTTCAAAAATTGTTAGGGGATATAAATTGGATCATACTTTATCTTAAAGTTACAACAGGAAAACTTAAGCCTCTTTTTGATGTCCTTAAGGGTGATCCCAATTCTTCATCCCCCCGTTCCTAGACCCCTACAGCCACATGCACCTTGTGGTTGGTAGAAAACACCATCCAAGAACAGGGAGTTTCCTTTATTTCTTATGAAACACCACTCCTGTTTGTTATCTGTTCTACCTCTCATACACCTACAGGAGTGTTTTGGCAGCATGGCCCTCTTCTCTGGGTCCACCTTTCAGCTTCTCCCCATAAGGTACTGATCCCTTATACTTCCCTGGTTGCTAAGCTTATTCTTTTAGGATGGGAACAGAGTCACCAGTTTTTTGGAAAAGATCTTGATAAGATAATTATGCCATATGCTAAAAATCAACTAGACTGGCTTATGCAGACCACAGATGAGTGGCCCATAGCTTGTTCTTCCTTTTTGGGAATAATTGATGATCATTACCCTGCTGATAAGTTGCTTCAATTTGCTAAAATTCATCCCTTTATCTTCCCAAAGTTTACTCTTCTCAACCAATATCAAATGTTTGTTTGGTGTTTACTGATGGCTCCTCTAATGGAACAGCAGCTTACCTTATAAATGGACAGGTTACCCCTATTTGTTCCCCCTTTAAATCAGCCCAACTTGTAGAACTTTTTTCAGTAATAAAGATTTTTCAGTTACTAAAAGATTGCCCTCTTAATTTGTATACTGACAGTGCCTATATTGCTCATTCTGTTCCCATTCTTGAAACGGTCCTATACATTAGACCCTCCAAAAATCCTGCCCCTCTTTTTTCTCAGCTCCAAAAGCTGATTGCCTATAGATTCCACCCCTTTTTTGTTGGACACCTCTGTGCTCATTCTGATCTGCCTGGTCCCCTCTCTAGAGGAAATGCCTGTGCAGATGCCGCCACCCACTTGGCCTTTCCAGTGTTGTTAGGTTCTATAGAACAGGCCCAGAAGAGTCATGTTTTACATCATTTAAATGCTCAGACCCTTCACCTGCTTTTTAAGATTACTCGTGAACAGGCATGCCAGAGTGTTAAACAATGCCCAGCCTGTGTCACACTTTTCCCACCCCCCATCTGGGTGTTAACCCTAGAGGTTTGGTCCCAAATGAAATATGGCAAATGGATGTCACACACATTCCTGAATTTAGTAGTCCTAAATATCTTCATGTGACTATAGACACATTTAGTGGATTTATTTTTGCTAGCTTACATACTGGAGAGGCTTCAAAAAATATTATAGCCCACATTTTAAATTGTCTCTCTGTCATGGGTAAGCCTAAGATCATTAAGACTGACAATGGTCCCGGCTACACTGGAAAAAAATTTCAAG
The DNA here is from genome assembly GCF_011762505.2 of Arvicanthis niloticus. Taxonomy (NCBI): domain Eukaryota; kingdom Metazoa; phylum Chordata; class Mammalia; order Rodentia; family Muridae; genus Arvicanthis; species Arvicanthis niloticus. Next base: position 27,800 of record NW_023046062.1, on the reverse strand, counting down.
AGTTTTGCCAACAATTACAAATCAGACATATTACTGGCATCCTTTATAATCCTCAAGGGCAAGGCATTGTTGAACGTGCCCACCAGACTATCAAGAACACTTTACATAAATTTTAAAAGGGGAAGTTATCCACCCAAAAGGGGTCCCCTAGAAATATTCTTCATCATGCCTTATTTGTTCTCAATTTTCTAAATCTGGATGCTTATGGCAAGTCTGCTGCTGATCCCCTCTGGCATCCTGAGACCAATAAAAATTATGCCACAGTTATGTGGTGAGACACCTTTAAATCTAGATGGAATGGCCCTGACCCTGTCCTTATCTGGGGCAGGGGCTCTGCTTGTATTATTGACACAAAAGAAGGAGGAGCTGGATGGCTCCCTGAATGCCTGATTAAACAAATAGATAATGAAAAAATGCCTTAGATCATGATGACAGTTCCAGGGAAGAGATATCTCCCTGAGAATTCCCTTCTTTTTTCCTTTCCAGATAAAAAGAGGCCACCCATGGTGTCTGATGTTGAAAGTTCTAATTCTGATGCCAGCCTCAGGACTTCTACTACTGGAACTTTGAGGGGTCATTGACAAGGACATCAAACAGCTAGAGATTGACATCACTATTCTGGAAAAAAAATCCCTCATTTTGCTGTCTTAAGTGGTCCCCCTAAAACACAGAGGGCTGGATCTGGCTTTCCTTCAGCAAGGGACTATGTGCTACCCTCAAGGAGGAATGCTGTTTTTATACTAACCACACTGTGGTAGTTAGAGAGAGTATAGCCAAGATCAGAGAGAGATTAAAATAGCAAAAGAAACAGTGAGAACAAGAAGAAGGTTGGCTTAAAAATTGCTTTGCTGTTTCCCCTTGGCCTACCACCCTTCTCCCTTTCATCCTGGGCCCTGTGGTCAGTCTCCTCCTTTTGGCTTTCAGCCCTTAATCCTTTAACAGACTTACTGGCTTTGTAAAACAACAAATTGACTCCTTGGCATCTATACCTCTACAAGTATATTATCACAGACTTGATCTGGCTGATAGAGACATGGCTGAGACTTGTGTTGACATATCTCCTTTAGGAGCTGCATAGAACTCAGATCTATTCACGCTGGTTTGCATGGCACAAACACAGCATGGGTACCTGCAAGGGGTGTGTGATGAAGTACCACAGAGGGAACACCCAAATTGTCCCCATCTGAGTCCCCCATGAAGAAAACCTGATTGCATAGAGGTTGGGTTAATTTCTTGGGTCTCAAAGCAGCTGACTAGGACTCTCTATATCCTATGAAGCCATGAGACATTTAACCCTCTCCTCTCCCAAAAGACACAATTTCTAATGATAATTGAAGGATCAGGTCAATCTTCCCCCCTCTGGTTAATGCCCGCTCATTTATCAATGAGATTTGCAAATGTATGCTTTCTCAAACCAGTCTCTTTAAAAATTGTTAGAAAGGAGGAGATGCTTGGAGCCAAGACCCCCTTCTGCCTAAGAGCAAATGTCAGTTAAGTAAACAGCCTGAGTTAAGGAATACTTTATTTATTTCCCTTCTGCCAGGGAGAAAATATTAATCAGATAAGCAACTCGAGCTGAGAAATGTTTTAATTGCCTTCTAGCTTGTGAGAAAATATTTAGATAAATAATTTGGGCTAGGAATGCTTATGGGCTTAGAGAACTCTGCAATTATAAGATGACCCTGGACCCTGACTGTCAGATGACCCTCCTGCCTGCTTGCCTTTATACTGGCAGCAAGAAAAATAAAATTTAAGCACTAGATCAGACAATCAGACTGGTGCTTCTTCTTTGTTTCTCTTGTCTTTTCATTCTTATGCCCCCTTCCCTAGGGTCTCATCGAATCCCCACGGGCCAGGGCACAGGACCTTGGAGGCTTTGATTCCTGATTCAGGATATCCAAACATGGTATTGCAAGCCCTGTCCTCTGGTCAGCTCGATCATGCTCACTCACAGAACTCTCCTGGGCCAAGAATCCCTCAGGAGTCCCTAGTCCTGCCTGTGCAGCCAGAATAGAGTGTCTTTCAAGAAGGTCTGCAGACATATTCAGAGAGGCACAGGGATGTGCAGGCAAGATCCTCAAAACAATTCTGCTTGATGGCAGTTGAGCACCAAGAATACCAATTGCTAGGCTGTATGGGCTCACTCCTTCTGCCCTTCCTGAGGTAAAAATGCCAACCAGATACCTACAGCCACCAACATGGCAGCCAAGCACTAGGGCTTCTCCTGCCCGGAGATGGGTGTCTATGTAGGACACTGGGGATACCTAAGCTGTAGCCGCCTGTGGTCACAGATCAACTGGCTGGAAATGAAGAAAGGGATGGAGAGTGAGAAAAGATAAAGCCAAGACAAAGTTTTCTGATCAAGTCTAGAATTTTAACATTCAGTTCTCAATTTAAAATGAAAGGCCCCACCCAAACCCTTTCTTGTTTCAGCAAGAGATGGGTGGGGGAATTTGCTCTTGGTCACACTGGAGATATTTCAAGGCAAACCCAGTGGACAGTTATTTTTCTAAATTTCTGTGCAGCCAAGGTGGATAACTCCACCTAAATCCTATCACTTCATCTGTTAAACAGGGTCTTTCAGTCCTGCTCAAGGGTGGGGGAAGGGAACAATTCCCCCTTTTTAGTTTTTTAAAGATGAGCAGTGCCAGAAGTTGGACCAAGCAGAAGATTTCATGTTGTTTAGGGTAAAGAGTGGTGGGTGACAGTGCCTGGCTTAGGTTGGCGTCTATATTGCTCCTTATTACCCATCCTTGAGGGAAACATACATAGCATTATTGATGTATGCCTCTGTCTTAGGTCTATAGGAGCTCTTCCAGTCCTGTTCTAAGAAGGGCACTTTGTGATTTGCTAATACTAGCACCAGAGGGACACAATGTAAATAGATTTAGCATCTACTGAGAAAATACAAGAAGGTAACCAGGAAGAATTTATTAAAGAAATACAATACAGTGATACACAGTATCTCTCCTTCACCTGCCCCCAGTCACTTTTTACGACTTGGTTTCTCTGTGTAACCTGTGGCAAACCTGGGAATCTCTCTCTCTCTCTCTCTCTCTCTCTCTCTCTCTCTGTAAACCAGAAGCTGGCCTCAAACACAGGGATCCACCTGCCATTGCCTCCAGACTTTTGGGATTAAATGTGTGTATTGTGTTGCCTGGCTAGATGACACATTCTAATCACTAAAATTATGAAAGATAAATATCCTCAGGAGTTCCAAAGTTTTACCAAATTTTAAAAGCCATTGGTTTAAGTGGGATCTAAGTCTTCAAACTATTTTTTCTTTTTTATTTGGATTCAGCTTTGTGTCTGTGACAGATCGCTGTGTTCACTTAGAAAACCAAATTACAGATCAGATCATTGCTGAGAACTAGCTGAGTGAGATTAAATGTTTGTTGAGAGATATTTCTGTCAAATTTTGGTTTCCTGATGAAGTGTCATTCCATATTTTTGCTGCTTTTTTATTTTTTGGTCTTTGCTGCTTAGATTTGTTTTGAAAATGGTCATGTACGATTATAGCATACTTTCTCAAGTTCATGTCTGAGAATTACTTTGTACAGTATTTTACAGCATTTGACCCTAGAGCATGGGGTCCAGTAATAAGGCCTGTACTTAGCGTGCACAAAGCCCTGGTTAAATTCTTATTAATGCAAAAATAAAGAGGAATGCAAATATATACTGTGTAACAAGTAAACACAAACTTCCAGGAGCCTTTCAACTGAGTTCACTAGTATTGATAGTGGTAAAACACTTGACTAGCATGTGGCCCTGTTTTAGGATCCTGTAATATACACACTCACACACACAAATATAAACCTTCAAATGATGGGTAAGTTGGTCTGAGATAATGTTTTTGAAGCGTGTGGCATCATGTGCCTATAATCTCAGCATTTGGAGAGGTAGAAGGAGAAGGATCACTGTAAGTTAGAAGGCCAGCCAGACCTATGAGTGTGAGACCCTGTCTCAAACTCAACCTCCAAACAAAAGTGCAGACATAAAATAGTTTATATTTTAGTGCTTGATAGAAAATTAACTGATATGAGTTGCACTTAGTTCACATGTCAGAAAAATACCCAAAGTCTGTACTGCAACCCAAGAGGAATGTGTTTGATCCACTGAGTGACCTCTTTCCCCATTGGTCACTGTGTTGAAGGATGCTAAAACTCCACTGTTCACAGAGCACAGTGCATGCACATCAGCATCACACATGGTGGCAACTCTTTCCCTTACTTGAAATTGTTCTCTCCAAGTGTCTGCCTTTGCCTCGTGCAAGTTACTCAACTTCAGTGCTGCTTACATGTTAAGTTGTTGTAGCAGTCTGTGTTGTCATGTGTGTTTTTGGAGATTTCATATGATCCTTGACCTCAACCCACTGAATGACAGAAGCATCTTTGGCTCATTCACATATGGCAATCAGAAACATCCTCAGCCATAGCTGGTTGTTGGGGTACATGACTGTAATCCTGGCACATATAAGGCTGAGTCAGAGATATCACAAGTCACTGCGAGTTCTAGACCAACCAGGGCAGCATTGTCATACTCCATCTCACAAGCATGCAAAATTGTCTAGTGTTTCTGAATTTTCTGCCTGCGGGCAGAAAAATGGCTGCAGACCTAACACCCCTTTCTGCTTTAATTTTCATCCATGTTATATTTACATTGCTCACAAGGGAGCATTGTCCCGCACCTCTCTGTGTACATGCTCCCTCCTGCCTGTAATGTCTGGGAATATGAATGTTGGTGCATAAGTATCTGGCAACAGGAGGTTGTGCATTCTGGAGATGGATGGGTCACCTATCAGAGGCACTCTTCATCTGCATGGCACCTGCTAGCCACTGAAGTGTCCTGCAGGAGAGTGGCAAGCACTAAGAGGTGAAAACATGTACTTGCAAATCATCCTTTGGGAGCCCTACCTTTAGCCCTTTGCCAATATAGACACTAAAGGCAGAGCTTCTGAAACAAAGCCAGGTCTTTAGGAAAAAAAAATGACCATGGCCACTCAGTGCCCAGCCTGGACACTGGAACTGAACCTGGTTCAGAGATTGATCCAGCATCTACCTGCCTGACCCCACCCACATGGGTGTCTTCTGAAGCTGACAGTCAGTACTCTTCTTGGGGATACAGACTCCATATTCCCTGGCCACACACTCTCAAGTTGCCAGGTCAAGGCACCCAGCAAAGAAGGCCCTCCCAGGATGATCCTCTGCTGATAGAGCACCTGGGTAGTAAAGTCAGAGATCTCTGGGAACAGAAGAATTTTTAACAGAGGCCACATGGGGTGAGGTGGGAGAACCAATCTTCTGCTGGGAGCCACCCTTGGCTTGGGTGAGAGTGGAGAAGCAGCTTCTTTTTTCTTCTCCTTGTCCGGTTCTTCTTGAGGCAGCTCAATTGGCATGACATGAGGTAGTTAAGTGTGTTTTAATATTCTGAACCTGAGATCCTATGAAAAGGATGGCTTCCTCTAAAGCATTGACTCTATTTGTTAAGCCTCTATCAATCCTATCCTGGGTAATCAGTACTAAAGAAATATTTTTTGTCAAGGAGTTAACATGATTAGCAGTATATACCTGTTGGACAACAGAGAAAGCAGAAGCTGCAACTAACCCTAAAATAGCAATTAGGGTGGTAATGCCTAAGATTTCTTCAGCTATAAATTTCTTAGGTCATGAAGAAGAATTAACAATCTATACCAAGGCAAACAAGGCAAATAAAGTATTACACCAAGGCTGTGAGAAAGTAATAGGTGGCAAAACATAAGGTAGCTAGTATACAATGAGAAATGGCATTATGACACATGGTGAAGTTATACAGTAGGTCAACTAGCATTTTGGTAAGAAAATTATACATACAGATTTATATTTAACAATTTTATATCCCTTATATCCCCTGGGTATAAAATTAAAAGTCCAATTAGATACAATCAGGAACCATGTCTTTAGTATCTTCTTTTGCTGAGGTCTCTGGCATGGCTGGAGAGTCTGCAGATGATGATGGCTGAAGCAAGCTTGAAGGAAGTGGCAGGTGTGGAAGTCTCTGTCCATGGAAGGGTCCTGGCACAATCAGCTGGTCTGGCATCTATAGGGTCCTGTAAATATATAAACAGAGCTTCTCCCGGAAAAACATCCAGTCTCTTTTATTATTTAGTTAGTAGGTCTTTATTTTAGTAGAAGCTAGAAATGTTTAGAAAATGGAAGGTTTTTTATATAAAATATGATAAGGAGATGAATAATTAAGATTTCATTTTGTAACTTAGATGTCTATATTTTATAAGGTGGGATGAGCTTATTCCACAATAGCATGTTGCTGTGAACTATAGGCAGTGTCAGTGGAATATGAGAATCTAAGAGTCAAACACCAATTTTTAAATGCTTTTTAAGTTTAAGCAAGAGCATTGTCTGATTTTAAGCCCTTGGTATTATAAACTAATGAAACAAATACTGTATCATATCTTTGAAAGTTTTGCCAAGTTAGAAAAATACATAAATAACGATGAGAATTAACTGTCCATACATACAGGAATCAAGGCTAACTTTCCAAAGACAGGACATGTGTAACATTTCTGTTTTAAATCACAAGGACCCCCAGGATAATCAGCGGTTAATTCCCAAGCTGAGCTATCAGCTCTGCAGGAATGCAGGAGCAGTTTCACTGAGAGCATAGAATGAATTTGAGCATGTCCAATAGAGAAAAGGCAATGTTTAATTTTAGCAAGACTTGTAATTCTGAAAGTTGGGGCTACAATTGTAAAAACAGCTGTAAAGCAGTTATAGTTTTTAGAAAGGGGCTTGTCCTTAGTGTTTAAAAGACAATGGCTATTGTCACTAGCTCTATTTGTATGCAAAGGTTTCTCTTGTGAGGAAAATTTCTTTTAAGATCTTAATAATTAAGGTAACCTGTTTGAGGAGAAGTCATAAGTAAACATTTTTTGAAGGCTCAGTCCTGTACTACCTGTGTATAGTTCTTTGACAAATGTGTTGGTCATCAGAGGCTGTTGAATTACCTCTAATGTTTGAGTCCTGAGGTAGGTCCTTCACACAGTTTACCTGACTTGATAAGACTTTTGTGCTGGGCGATGGTGGCACACACCTTTAATCATAGCACTTGGGAGGCAGAGGCAGGCAGATTTCTGAGTTCGAGGCCAGCCTGGTCTACAGAGTGAGATCCAGGACAGCCAGGGTTACACAGAGAAACCCTGTCTCAAAAAACAAAAACAAAACAAACAAAACAAAAAACAAAAACAAAAAAACAAACAAAAAAAAAAAACAATAAAAGAGTTTTGTATATTTAGGGACTATAGTAGTACCAGATAAGGCAGTACCATTTTTTTTGGCAGTACCATTTTTATGAAAGTTAGTTTGGCATTCTTTATGCCAGTGGTACCCTTTCAGATAAGGATGACACCCTGTTGGATTTCTGCTTCTTACCTGAATAACTTTTGTGGGCCTAGCCTGATTTATTAAATTTTTTCTGTCCTTGATTATTAAGATTTTGGATAGTGTTCTGGCCTGGTGAGGTTGTTGTAATGGGTACACCTTGAAAATATGATGTAGCAACCTCAACAAATGCTTTGGATACATTTCCATGTTTTTTAATTGTCTTTAGAAGAAGCTGACAAGCAAGTGCAGCATTCTTAAGGACCAGCTGTTTTAAAACATTTTTTTTTGCCTCAGTGCTAAGAGCCATCCTGTCTACTGCCCCTGTTAGCCAGGCTACAAATTCCTCAAAAAGTTCGTCTGGGTCCTGGCTTATATAAGCAAGGCCTTTGGTATTTGTATCTCTATTAAGCAAGCCTCTCCATGCTTCTTGGACTGCAGCTGCTTTATTTACTAAAGCTTCCTTTGTCATTTTTTGTTCACTGGTAGTTACTACCAGAGCCTAAGCAGGCACCATCTTGGATTGCCAAGTCAGAGTGGCTGGCGTGCACGAATGAGAGTCAAAGTCAAAGCCGCAGTGCTGTCAGCTGCTTTACTCAGCCGTCAGATCTGCGACGCCATTTCAGTCAGCCTACAGATCTGTGGCTCCGTTTAGTCAGCCGTCAGTTCGGCAGCTTACATATAGTAATAGTAATATTTCAGCATCAGCCATGGGATGGCATTTATTCATTCAGTTTTTATATGTGACCTTCTTCTTGTGTGCCTTTTTGTTCAAACTGATTGAATTTGATTGCTTTAAGTTATTCATAAAATGAATGGATAAATAATAATTGAATAAATGAATAAATGAATGTGAATCCTGATTCAGCATCTGCCATCGATTATCTATATCAGCAATCAATATTCCATAAGCTAGAGTTCAGGGTTCACTCCATTTATTATAATTATTACTGTTATTATTATTATCATTATTGTAGTATTTATTATTATTTTATCTATATATTATTTTTATCATGCTTTTTTGGACTGGTATGATGATCTGTCTTGATCATGGAAAACTTGTGCATTGCAGAAGTATGGCATCTTGGGTGTCACATCATGGGTGTGACATGACTTCATGGGTGTGATAAAATGGTTTGACATGACAGGTGTGATATCATGGGTATGACATCATGGGTGTGACATGAATTCATGAGAATGACTTTATGAGTATGTAATCACTTTTGTGATATCACTGGTGTGGTATCATGGTTTAAAATGATGGGAGTGACATCATGGGTGTGACATGACATCATGGGTATGGCTTCATGGGTATGACATCACTGTTGTGACATCATAGGTATGATATCACAGGTGTGACATCATGGGTGTGACATGCTGGGTATGATAGCAATGGTATGACTCATGAGTATGATATCATGGGTATGACTCATGGACATGACATTATAAGTGTAGCATCAAAGGTGTGACGTCATGGGTATGACATTATGGCTGTGACTTCACGGACATGAAATTTCCAGTGTAACATCATGGGTATGACATCCTGGGTATGATATCACATGTATGACATCACAAGTTTGATATCCTGAATGTGACTTCACAATGTTACATCACAGCTATAATATAAAACATATGATATTATGGGTATGACATCACTGGTCATGGATATGACAGTTTAAATTTTTCATAATTTTTTTATAGTTTTCTTCATTTTAATCAAAAAAATTCCACAAATATTTTATATTTTGTCATCACATTTTTCTATATTTATCTTAATTTTTATCACTAATTTTTTAATGTCTTCAATTTTATCAAATATTTTGTCCATGCAAATATTCAATTTTTAAAAAAAAATTCTTAATCTTCAATTTTTAATGAATTATTCTATTTCAATCTTCAATATTTTTAATGTTTTCTCTTTTATTTTTTCATACATTTTTATTTTCATCCTCCTTTTTATCACAAATTTTTCCAAAAATATTTTATATTTTTCCATCAAATTTTTCTATTTCTGTTAATTTTATCCCCAATTTTTAATCAAAAATATTTTCATAAACATTTTATATTTTTTCAACAATGTTCAACTTTAGCAAACATTTTTCCATGCAAATATTCATTTTTTCCCAATTTTTAAAAAAAATCACATTCAATTTTCTAACGTATTTTTCCATGTCATTCTTGAAAATTTTTAGGGATTTTTCTACAAATAGTTTCAATATTTTCATAGTTTTTTTCTATATTTCTCTATATTATAACCAAAATGCTTCTACAAATGTTTTATATTTTTTAGCTATTTTTATACCACTATCTTAATTTTATTACTAATCTTTAAAACAACGTCTTCAGTTTTATCAAATATTTTAATGAAAATATTTTCTCTTAACTTTTTCGTTTCAAAATCTTCAAATTTCTAATGAATTTGTCTGTGTTAAATTTGAATTTTTAATGATATTTTAATAAACAGTTTCAATACTTTTCTATCTTTTTCCAGTATTTGTTTTCATTTTATTTAAAATATTTTCACAAATGTTTTATATTTTCAACATTTTTCTCTATTTATCTTAAATTTTGTCACTAATTTTTAAAATAACATCTTCAATTTTATTAAATATTGTTTTCATGCAAATATTCAATTGTTTTAAATTTTTTCTTAAATCATTTTCAACATTCTAAGAAAATTTTCAATGTAAATCTTAAATTTTTTAGGGATTTTTATTCAAACATTTTTAATAATTTTATACTTGTTTTCTATGTTTTTCTTCATTTTAACCAAAATTTTTTCACGTTTTATATTCTTTCAACATTTTTTTATATTTATCTTAATTTTTATCATTAATTATAAAATCACTTCAAATTTATCATTTTTTATGTAAATATTTAATTTTCTTTTTTTTTTTCTTTTTTAATGAATTCTTCCATGTCATACTAGAATTTTTTTCAAAACTATTTCAATATACTCATACTTTTTTTATATTTGTCTTCATTTCAATCCAATATTTTCAACAAATAATTTATAATTTTTCATCAAATTTTCATATATTTTTCTTAATATTTAACACTAGTTGAAGAAAATCTTAAATTTTATCAAATATTTTTCCATGCAAGTATTAAATTTTTTTGAACCTATTTTTAAGTCATCTTAAATTAGCTAACAAATTTTACATGTCAATGTTTAATATTTTTGTAGATTTTTTAAATCTGATTCAATATTTTCATATTTTTTATATTTATATTCATTTTAATCAAAAATATTTTCACAAATATTTTATATTTTTCTAACAAATTTTTCTGTATTTATCTTTATTTTTATTACTAATTTTTTCTACAATGTCTTTAATTTTTCATGAAAATATACAATGTTTTCAAATTTTTTTCTTAAATCATCTTCAGTTTTCTAACGAATATTTCATGTAAATTTTAAACATGTTTTAGGATTTTTTTTGTTTTTACAGTTTCAATATATTTGTACATTATTGCAGTATTGTTTTTATTCTAAATAAAACATTTCAACATTTTAATGTTTTTCATCAAATTTTTCTATATTCATGTTTGTTTTAATCAATAATATACCAAATTCTTCAATTTTATCAAACATTTTCTCAATGCAAATAATCAGTTTATTCTGAAAAATTTTAAAAATCATCTTAAATTTTGTAACAATTTATTCTCTGTCAATCTCCATTTTTTCAGGGATTTATTTTACAAACTTCTTCAATATTTTGAGAGTTTTTTATATTTATATTCATTTTAATCAATAATGTTCCAAAAATATTTTGTATTATTCCATTAAATTTTTCTGTATCTTTATTTTTTACTAATTTTTCAACAATGTCTTCAAAATTATCAAATTTTTTCATGCAAATATGTAATTTTATCAGAAATTTTCCATAAATCATGTTCTATTTCATAAAAAATGTTCCCCATGTCAATCTTAAGTTTTTCTAGGAATTATTTAAAAAACATTTTCTATTTTTTTTACAATTTTAGTGTTTACATCATTTTAATCAAGTCTTCCTTATATGTGATATATTTTTAATCAAATTTTTCTATATTTATCTTGATTTTTCTCACTAGGTTTTCAACAATATCTTCAAAAGTATCAAACATATTGTCCCATGCACATATTCAATTTTATCACAAATTTTCCTTAAATGACCTTCAATTTCATAAGAAATTTTTTCCATCTCAATCTTCATTTTTTTAGGAACTTTTAAAAGGAAGTTTCTGCTTTTTTTATACATTTTTTGTTTTTGTCCTGTTTTAATCAAATATTTTCTATATGTTTTCTGTTTCTTCATCAAATTTTTCTATATTTAGATTTACATTTATCACTAGTTTTTAAAAAAATGTCTTCAATTTTATCAAACATTTTCCATCAAAATATTCAATTTTATCAGAAGTTTTCCTTAAATCATACTTAATTTTATAAGATATATTTTACTTCCCAATATTCAACTTATGATTTTTTTAATATTTCAATTTTTTATACTTTTTTCTGTATTTGTCAGAATTTTAGCAGTATAGTGTATGTGTAAGGTAGTATAACATTATCGCATCTATACCAGTATAGTGTGTCTGTCAGGTAATATAACATCATCATATATATAGCAGTATAGTGTATGTGTCAGGTGATATAACATTATCCCATATATAGTAGTATAATCTGTCTGGTTATATATTATCTTATATATAGCAGTATAGTTTCTCTTTCTGCAGTTTAGTCTATTTATTCATGTAATATAATATTGTCCCTATATATGTAGCAGTGTAATGTATCTGTCAGGTATATAACATTATCCCATATATAGCAGTATATTTTATCTGTCAGGTATACAACATTATCCTATATATAGAAGTACAGTCTGTCAGGTAATATAAGTATATCCCATATAGAGCAGAATAGTATGCCTGTCATGTAATATAAAATTAACCATATAACCAGTATAGTATATCTGTCAGTTAATATAACATCGTTCCTTATATAGCAGTATAGTGTATGTGGCAGGTGATATATCATTATCCTATATATAGCATTATATTCTATCTGTCTGGTGATATAATATTATCTTTTATATAGCAGTATAGTGTATATGTCACATAATATAACATTATCTCATATATAGCAGTATGGTCTATCTTTCAGGTGATGTAACTGTATCTTATATATTGCAGTTTAAATTATTTGTCATATAATATAATATTGTTTCCTATATACAGCAGTATAATATATCTGTCAGATATGTAACATCATCCCGTATATAGCAGTGTAATTTATCTGTCAGGTAATAAAGCTATATTGCATATATAGCAGCTTAGTCTGCCTTTCACATAATATAACATTATCTTTTATAAGGAAGTATAGTGTATGTGTCAGGTGATCTAACATTACCTTATGTATAGAGGTATAGTCTATTTGTCAGCTAATACAACATTTTCCCATATATAGCAGTCCTCTGTTTATGTCATATAATATAACATAATCATTTTATATTTATATATAACATATATATATTATATATATAATATATATAATATATATAATATATATAATATATATAATATATAATATATATAATATATATAATATATATAATATATATATATATATATAATATATATTATGTATACTCCATATGTTGCAGTATATAGTATGTGTCAGGTAATATATCTTATATATAGCAGTTTAATGTACCTGTCAGATAATATAACACTATCCCATATATAGCAGTATAGTCTATCTGTCAGGGCAGAGTTTCTCACAATCTTTACTTACAGAAGGAAGAAATCCCAAGATAATTTTCTTTATCCACACATTGATAAGTATTAATGATAATGTAAACATGATAATGTAAATGAGATTAATGTAAATATATACTATAAATATATTATGAAAATATATAATATAAATATAATGTTAATATGATAATAATGTAAAAATATAATATAAATATATAATATAAATATAATGTTAATATAATAATGTAAATATATAATATAAATATGTAATGTATATAATATATATATATGTATGTATAATGAAAAGATGACTTTCAATATCATAAGACATTGATGATGGCCATGAATATATTTAAGCTTCATGTATTGATGTCACTGAATGTTGTATAAATTATACAAATTACATAAAATTATATACATTATATAAGTTATAAAACTACTATGAATTGTATATAATTATATAAATTATATAAAGTATATGAATCAATTTAAATGATATAAAATTATACAAATTACACAAATTATGTGAAATTATTTAAATTATATAAAACAATAAAATATATAAATTATATAAATTATATAGATTATATAACTTATATAAAATGATAAATTATGTTACTTTTATAAATATACAAATTATGTAAAATTATTTAAAATTATATAAATTATATTAAATATATAAACTATAAATTATATGAGCCTTATAAATTGTACAAACTATATAAATTATATAAATTACATATAAATTGTATATCATTACATAAATTATATAAAGTATATGCAATTATGTAAATTATATAAAATTATACAAATATAAATTATGTGAAATTGTAAAAATTATATAAATTACATAAATTACATGAAATATGTAAATTATGTAATGTATATTAGATAAATTACATTACTTATATAAATATATAATTATATAAAGATATAAATTTATAAATTTAAAATTATATGAAATTATATAAATTATATTAATTACATAATATATAAATTATATGAGTCTTATAAATTATACAAACTTTATGAATTATCAAAATTATATTAAATTGAAAAATTATATAAAATTACATCAAATCATCTAAATTATATAAATGTTTGTGTCTTATGGAATTCAAATCACTCCTTGAGGTACACAATCATTTGCTCTTTTTTATCTCAGTCAATAATAAAAAAAAATTTTTTGGGATATTTTATAGTTTTACATTTATTACATAATGTTAGCATAGAAGATTCTTTCATAATATTTCTTTAATTTTTATTAATTTTTTATTTTGTATTTTTATTATTTCACATATTTTATTGGATATTATAATCAGATACTTTTAATTGGATATTCATTAGAAATTTTTTATTTTATATTTTACTTATTAATATTTCAGATGTCAACCCCTTTGTCATCATTCCCTTACTCATCCTTCTCTGCCTTTTTTCTTTTATATCATTTTAATTACATTCTTAGCTAATTTTTTGTCATACATTCTGCCAAATGTTCTACCAGGAAAGGGGTGTGGGTCATGGAAAAAAAATAAAGAAATTAATATGGTTCATGTTAAAAAGTGAGACCAATGATAATATAATGCTGATATGAATAAAATATATATTTATAAATATATATAAATATAAATATATATGTATATAAATATGAATGTAAATGTTAATATTAATATTAATGGTAATGTAAATGCAAATATAAATATGAATATCAAATATCAATATCAATATATATGTAAATATAAATATAAGAATAAAGTTGTAAATGTAAGAGTTAGTGTAAATATAAATATAAATGTAAATATAAATGTAAATATGAATATAAATATAAATATTAATATAAATATTAATATGAATATATTATATATTATATATATACATACTTATCTAAAAATAAAACAATTCCCAGGTGAAAATATTTTATGTAGTCTAAGGCAGAGTTTGATGCTCAGCCCTCACATGCTATGGCCTCTGTTGGGAGGCTGACACCCAGGAAGCTTGTCCAAGTTACTTTAACCAACTGTTGTACAAAGTTAATTATTTTTTATTATTATTATCATTATATTAATATCATTGTTCATATTATATTATTATTTTATTATTATATTATAATTAATATTATGTTTGTATTATATTATTTTATTTTTATATTATCATTTTTATTATTATTATTTGTAGCCTCTAATTATTGACACAAAGTCAAGTAACCCTCTCTTGTATTTTACTTTATTCAAACATTAATCATTATTAATTATTATAATTTTATTAATTATTATAATTATATTTATTATTACAATTTAATTAATTGATTATTATAAAACTAATTATTATAAGATTATTATTATATTAATATTATATAATTTTATTTTATTATTATTGTATTATTATTAAAATATTTTCATTTATATCATTATTCTTTTATAACTATATTTTCTTCTTATCATTATTATTGTTATTATTATTACTTTTATCCTGTAAGTATTGATGAAAACACATTAAGGCAGCCAATCATACTTTTTTTACTTTATTTAAACGGCATACAAAGTTAATTAATATTATTATATTTATTGTTATATTAATAATTTTAATTGCTTATTTACATTATTATTAATATTGTATTTTTATATTGTGACATTATGTTATTATTTTATAACAATATTATTGATATTACTATTATAATAATATTATTATACAAACTAGCACATTTGTAAGTTCTCAAGTATGACTGAGTGCAGACCTTTCAGAGACACAACATTTATTCAAGATTCAGTCTAATTATTATAATTATTAATTTTATATTATTTTATTTTATCATCAAACTTATTATTTCATATTATTATTATTGTTATGATATCATATTATAAATATAATTTTATAATTGTTACTAATATTTTATTATATTATTGTTATCAATACTATATTATTATGTCATCATTATATTCTCCATATTATTATCATTTTTTATTTTATATTTAATATTATTATTTTATTTTATTAATATGTCATTATTATCATATTACTAATATTAAATTATTGTAATATAATTATATTATTTTGATTTTTATTATTTTATTATTTATTTATACTAGTCTATATTATTATATTATTATATTATTATATTATTATATTATTTTAAATTATCATTATATTATCATATTATTATCATATTATTATATTATTATATTACCATTAATGCTATATATTTTTTTTATTTTTACCTTTTAATATTATGATCACGATTGTTACTATTATTACCATATTATACTATTATATTACTGTTATTAATATTATTTCATTATTCTTATTAGTATAATTTTATTAATTTATTATATTATTACTATTATATTACATTTTATATATTATATTGTTATTTTATTATTTTTATTATACTCATTTCTTTAGTATTGTTAATATTTTATTATTATTTCATCATTTATTTTATTATTTATTAGTATTATATTTTACTATTTTATTTAGTCTTATTAATGTTATTTTTAATATCTATTAATATAACTGTGTTATTAATATTTATTGATAATATGTATATTTTAATCATATGTATTCTTAATATTTTATTATTACCATATTATAATTATTGTTTTTATTGTATGATTATTATCTTATTGTAGTGTAATTCTATTATTTTTTTATTTATATCAAAATCATCAGCATTACTTTTATTTTATTATATCACCATTGTATTATTATTATTAACATTTATGTATATCATTATTTAGATTTTCATAAGTAGTATTATTAATGTTTTATTATTGTATACTATATTTTTATTAGTTCATTATTATTATTAACATTATTTTATGATTAATATTAATATCTTAGAGTATCATTTTTATATAATTATTATGATGTTACAATATTCTTGTCTTAATATTTTATGATTATTAATAGTATCAGTATTAGTACTTATTAGTATGTTTACATTAATATGACTATTTATTTATTATGATTACTACTTATATTTTTATAATATGCATTATTAAAATTTTATTAATTTATCATTATTTCATCAATTTTTTTGTTATTATTGTTTAATAATTATAATTAAGCCATTATAGATTATTATAATATATTTATTTTAATATTATTTTATTATATTTTATCATTATTTTAGTATAAGTATTACTATTTTACTATTATTTTTTATTATATGATTGTTACATTATTAATATTTAGTATTATTATTTATATGTATCATTTATAGTATTAATATTTTATTATATTATTATTAAATTATTTCATTATTATTATTTTATTGGTATTATTATTATTAGCTTATTGTTATCATTTTTATTATCATCATTATTATTTCCATATTATTTTTCATTGGCATTATTATTTGCATTAGTAGTAGTAGTAGTAGTGGTAGTAGTGGTAGTAGTAGTGTTTTCAGCATTTATATATTTGAACTGAACACAGTGATTACATTAGAATATCACGTACACGTGAATACACCAGGGTATGGGCCCTCTCCCTCTGATCTTCCTGAGGCAAAAAATGCAAACCAAATGCCATCAGCAGCCAAAAACATGGCCAAGCATTGGGGTGTCCACTGGCCAGACGTGGGTGTCTATGCAGGACACTGAGGTTGCCTAAACTCTGTTTTTGTATGTTGTTGGTAAGAGTGTCTGTGGGTGTGTTTGTGTGGGGTATGTGTGTGTGTGTATGTGTATGTGTGTGTGTTTGTGTGTGTGTGTGTGTGTGTATGAATGATTACACAAGAGTATGCTTCTGCACCTATTTGTGTATGAGCTCTTTCCTGCCTATAAGGTTCAGGAATATGGATGTGGGTGCATAAGTGTTGGAAAGAGGAGGTTGTGCATGGTGAAGATGGAAGGGTCACTTACCACAGGCACTCCTCAACTATAGGACACCTGCCAGCCACTGAAGTGTATAGCAGGAGTGTGGCAAGCACTAAGAGGCATTAGCATGTACTTCAAAGGATCCTGTGGGAGACCTATGTAAACCCTTTGCCAATCTGGACCCTAGGGGTAAAGGCTTAAAAACAAAGACCTAAACTTGAGGACTAGGAACTGACCCTGCCCACTCAATGCCCAGCCAGGACACTGGGACTGGGTCTGGGCCAGAGATTGATCCAGCACCTGCCTGCCTGACCCTGACCACATTGGGGTCACCTAAGTAAGAAATCCTGTTCTCTTCTTGGGGATGCAGACTACACTGTCACTGGACACTCTCAAGTTGACAGGTCAAGGCACCCAGCCAAGAACGCCATCCAAGGATGATTCTTGTTTGATAGGGCACCTGGGTTGTAAACTCAGAGAGTGTAGGGGGGGGGGGGCGGGAGTTGAACAGAAACCACATAGAATTTGGGTGGGGAAACAAATATGTTCATGGGACACTAGGCCCAACACTGGCTTCCCACCCAGAAGCAGGAGGTTCTGCAGTGGACACAGGGCAATGGGTGGGCTACACTGTGTGTCCGTGAGGTCTTCAGTTTCCCTGGACTGAGTCCAGAGTGAAGTGAGAGATGAAAATAAGGGACCCGACCCCAAGAACATTGGTCTACATACCCAGGCACACAGGTTGGTATCTGAGGTACCCCTCAATATGAGTTCTGGTGGATGCTGCCCCACAAAGTCATCCAGTCATTTGTCCACCTCAGAGGCCCAGAGGGGCTGGCCACCTTCTTCCACTATGTTGCCTGCAGGCCAACTAGCAAACTCAGCAGAGGACAAAGACATATCAAAAGAATAAATTAATATTTCATCCAAGCTGCCCCCCGTGACAATCAAGCCATGGCCTGGAACACCTGATTCTAAGCACCTACTCAGTAAGCATCTCCAGGAAATTGACCAGGAAACCAGGCAACAATTATGAGTCATTCCAGCTGCCTCACAATCTCTCACCTCACTCTAATTCTCCACCCCACCTCCACTGCACACCAGCCCTTCACCAAACACCATATGTCGCTAAGGAGATACTTTGCTCTCCTTCCTTCCTCCAAAGCCCCAAAGTCACTCTCACCATGGATGCTTCTTTCTGTATCCTAGCATACTACCACCTGTGCAGGAAATAGGCATGCATGAAACTCAGGGATCTCTGAAGGGATGCAAGTGGACCCAAGATGACAGGCACCTAGACACAAAGCACAATGATCCCTGCTTCACATCCCCTCCCCTCACCAAATCCTCCTAGACCAATTCACGCCAAGGTCCTCTGAGGGTGCCCATTGGAAATTCTCAAGGTGCCTTCAAACTTTCTGTGTAAGGGCTCACTATCGTAGGATGATAACAACTGGATGGTTATCCACCTACCTATGTAACTAACTATCTATCTATCTATCTATCTATCTATCTATGTATCTAACTATCATCTGTCTATCTATCTATCTATCTATCTATCTATCATTTTCCTACCGACATACCTACATATTTATCTACCTAGTTAAGTACCACTTATCTATCTACATATCTATCTATCTATCTATCTATTATTTATTTATCTATCATCTATTTATCTATCTTTTTCCCATTTACCTACCTAACTATACATCTACCTACCTACCTATGTATCTACTTGAACTCCTCCTACTCTCTCCTTTTGACCTGCCAATACGTACAATTCTAGGTACATTTTCTAGGGCAGAAGACCCTCTCTGTTTACCAGATGATGAATGTCATGGTCATTTGTGAAGTGCTTTTTACTATCCACCCTCAGGCCTTCCTTTCATGAGCACTGATGTCGCGGCCCATAATGCCCGGCTTTGTGGACCAAAATGTTGTGGCCTGCTCCGCTCCACACTTGGTGGCCACTGTGTCCTGGCCCAAGCTGCTGCTCCGGTAGGAGGGTCAGGGTCTAGCGAGAGAGAGAGTGGGGATAAAGGGGAAGAGATGCGAAGAATGGAGACAAGACAGAAAGTCTGATCAAGTCTCAAGTCTCAAGTCTCCTACCAAGTATCAAGTCTTTTTTATTGAAGGGAATTCTGAGGTATTTATATGCTTTTGCCACGTGTCTTGTAGACGTGTGGATACCATGTGCCTTGCAAGTGTTGATATGATGTAAGCCTTACAGGCATGGCTAGCATGGATAGCACGTGCACTGTGCGCCTTGCAGGCTTGGATACCACGTGTGCCTTACAGGCATATATGGCCTGGATAGCACGTGGACAGCACGTGAACCACATGCCTTGCAGGCGTGGCTACCCTGTGCACCTTGCAGCTGGGAGCAGTAAACAGCAACACAAAATATGTGGGATATCAAAGTGTGCTTCAGCTGTTGTAGGCTATTGAAAACCAAATCTCTTATCAGGGTATATGGTTCCAGATGGCTGCAAAGATAATCTAGCTGCTTTCTGCTAAAAGTCAGCTCCCAACACACTGTCAGTCTTCAGAGTTCTACCCCTGCACTATCGAGTGCTTAGGTCACAGCTGGTGTAAGAAGAAGCTTCGAAACACCTCCAGAAGAGAAGCCTGACATTGCTTTCCACATCTGCTTCTCTACCAAGCTTCCTGGAGGCATCTGCTCTGATACATTCAATAGAGCTTTCTCTATCCAGGCAGGCCTGCTCTGAGTTCTCAGAGGTGCAAGTCCTGGAAACCCAAGGAAAATAAATCATTTATGCCACACTCCATAGTATTTACTGTTAAACAATTGTCTCATCCATCCACAAAGACAGAAGTACCATCAGGGACATCCCCACTGCTGTCCCTCTCAGGCCTTTATCTGTAACAATTCCCCTCCTGTCCCCCTCAAGCCTTTCTAGACCTTGTGCCCACCTTTCCTATAACCTGGGCATACATACAGCCTGAAAAGTATCCCTGACATCAAAACCTGACCTTCCCAGACAATGATGAGCTCAACACCAAAAGAAATAATACACCCTGGGCCCACACTGAACCTACTTCAGGGCCATCAGGGGCCTTGTTTTCTGACGAGAGGACACACAGTACATACATACATACATACATACATACATACATACATATACACACATGGAAAAAGAGAGAAAGAGGAACAGACAGAGACAGAGAGAAACTCTGGTCTTCCAGTTTTCTGGGAAATGAGACTGTCCATCTGTTAATTTCAGAACATGTCTATTCTTCCAGAAATTCCTGAACATGTAGAGAATGCCAGGTGTCTTTTGAGCCTTCATACTGGCTCATCTCCCTGAATATCAGAGGTCAGCTAGTCAGAAGAAGCCCGGACTATGTTGTCTGTTTGTATGTCAGGCATCAGAGCTAGGAGGATTTCAAGCTATCCAGCCTGGATGGTTCCCAGGCAGCCAAAGTTGTTTTGGACACACTTGGGACTACAGCATACTCTGGCTGTTTTTACTCACTTTGACTCTGAGCCAAGACAATGTGTATGCTCCTCACCCACTTGGGGCACACCATGAGGTTGATTGCATAGGATTATAAGGGAGCCTCCCAGACCATTGAAGGTTCTAAGTACTTAGGTCATTTGCTGACATGCCTGGGATTTTACTTCCACCTGAAGCATAGCTCCAGGAGAAAGGCTTTTCTTTAAAAAAAAATAAATAAAAGCAAGCAGGGAATGCCAAAGATAACAACCCTATATCTAGGGAGGGAGTAAGGTGGGGTTGAAGTTGGTTGAAAGGACATTAACTGGATAAATATATCTGGATACTAAAGCTACCAAACCCAGAGATGTTGAGACAGCTCAGAGAAGCAGGATAGCCTCTCCCCACAGTCTGACTCTCTGTGGGTTAGTAACAAGAGGATGTGGGGGTAGGGAGGGCATCCTGTAAGGCTGTTGCTGAGCAGCCTCAAACAAAAGCAAGTGAGACCTGGATCACTCTGGCAAACAGGAATGGGCAAGACAAGACACCCACAAGAACCCAAATGAAGCCTGACTGCAGCTGCCTGTGGAGAGAGGCCCTGTGACTCTGTGCAAACTAATATATCCTCATGTCCTCATGCAGTGCACTCAGGACCTGGGAGGCTGTGCTTCCTGATTCAGGCTAGCCAAACCTAGTGTTGCAGGCCCTGTCCTCTGGTCAGTTGGATCTTGCTCACTCATGGGACTCTTCTGGAAAAAGAAACCCTCAGGAGCCCTTAGTCCTGCCTTTGCAGCCAGAACAAAATGGCTCCCAAGAAGGTCTGCAGCCATCTTCAGAGAGGCACAGGAATATGCTGTCAAGATCCTCAAAACAAGTCCACTTGATTGCAGTAGAGCTCAGAGAATGCCAACTGTTTGGCTGCATGGGTGCTGTCCTGCCAGTCCTCAAGCAAAAAAAATGCCAACCAAATACCAACAGCTGCCAATTAAAAGGCCAAGAAGTTAGGCTTTCACTGGCCAAATGTGGGTGTCCATGAAGGACACTGGGAATGCTTTAGCTATGATTATATTTGTTGTTGCTTGGTGTGTGTGTGTGTGTGTGTGTGTGTGTGTGTGTGTGTGTGTGTGTTTGTGTGTGCTGACAAGGCAGTACGCTTCTGCACCTGTGTGTGTGTGTGCTCTCTCCTGCCTATAAGGTTCAGGAATATGAATGTGGGTGCCTAAGTGTAGGGGAACAGGAGGTTGTGCATAGTGAAGATAGAAATGTCACCAACTATTCAGGGCACTCTTCACCTACTGGGCACCAGGGCATCTGGCTGCCTGACCCTTCCCAAACTGTCATCACCTAAAGCTGGCAGCCAGTTGTCTTCCTGGGGATGCAGACTCTGCTGTCCCTGGACATACTCTCACAAGTTGCCAGGTCAAGACACCCAGCCACGAAGGCCAAGAAGGCCCTCCCAGTATGATCCAAAGCAGATAGAGCACACTAGTGGTGATGTCAGAGAGCTCAGGAAACAGTGGAAGTTGAACAGAGGCCCCACAGGGTAAGCATGGGGAACCAACTTTCTCCAATGATACCAGTCCCAACACTGGCTTTCTACATAGCAGCAGGAGTCTCTGAACTGGACCCAAGTCAGTGGGTGGACTGATGTCTTCAGTTTGTCGGACGTGAGCCCAGAGTAAAATGGAAGAAGAAAAGTAGCCCCCCCCCAAAGAACATGGTCTAGTTACCTGGGCATACAGGTTGGTATCTCAGGTACCCCTCAATGTGAATTCAGGTGGATGCTGCCCCAAAAAGTCATCTAGTCGTCTGTCCTCCTCGGAGGCCCAGAAGGGCTGGTTGCCCAGTTCCACTATCTTGCGTTCAGGCCAGCTAGCACCCTGAGCTGAGGACAAGGACATATCCAAAGAAAAAATGAACAAACATTCCATCCCAACCTGCCCCCTTGGTGACCAGGCTCTGGCCTTAGGCCCTCAATTCTAAGCACCTACTAAGTAAGCATCTCCAGGCAACTGGTCAGGAAACCAGGCAACCTTTATGAGCTAATTCCACCTCCCTCACAATGTCTCTTCTCTCTAATACTCCCCCCCACCTCCACCACACCCCAGCCCTTCACCAATTAACCATGGAGCACACTGAGGAAAATTTGTTCTCCTTCCTTCCTCCAAAGTCCCTAAGACACTCTCACCATGGATCTTTCTTTCTGTATCCTACCAGATACCCACCAACCTACCTGTGCAGGGGCTAGGCACACATGCAACTCAGAGCTCTCTGAAGGTATTCAAGTGGACTCAAGATGACAGGTGCCTAGACACAAAGCACAATGAGAATTTCTCACTTATCCCACCAGGATCCCTGTAGCACATTCACTCCCCTCACTAACTTCTTATAGACCAATTCACATCAAGGTCCTCTGAGGGTGCCCACTGGAAATTCTTAATGTGCCTTCAAACTTTTTCTCCATGTGCTCACTACCACAGCAGGATAACAACTGCCTGGCTATACTTCTATCTATGGATCTATCTATCTATCTATCTACCTACCTAACTACTTACATACCTTCTAACTGTGCCCTTCCCTCATAGCCTTGAGCAGGCCTGTGAGCCATTTACCACAATAGACCAAAAAACAGTAGGACCTGGGAGGCATTACATTGCTGGCCTTGGTGCCCTGGAGTCTGCTACAGGAGCTAGAAGAATGGACTGTCTGCTGAGCTTGCCTTGACACCTTCAGGCTGCTACCCCCTCACTCATCCACTAGAGAAGAAACTCTGGGGGGTGGGGCTTCCCCTTTATATGTGAAAGCAAAATATTAAACTTTGGGCCTTGATCAGAATATGTTATCTTGGCCCCATGCTTCTCTTGCCCTCCATTCCCCTTTCTTTCCCAGCCTTTCTCTGAGGTGAACCCGGTTCCCGTAGCTGCTGGTGGCTACAGATTGGCATTTGAATCGTGGAACCTGAGAATTGAAGACCAGCTGAGGAACACTGTCCTGGTGGAGCTCCATGGAAAATAGAAGAAAAAGTAGAGTATCTGGAGCACTTGGTGAACAATGAACAGCATTGATGCTAGCTAAGTTATGGCTGTGTTTGCAGGAAGTGTGTTTAAGTGGGATATGGGTCTAGATTGAGTGAGCATTGACCTGATGAAAGGTCATCTAGGAGATGACAGTGATTTGGGGATAGGAGAGTATTAATCAGCATCCGCCCACAGCCCAAGAGATGCCTCAGGTGAGAGGAGCAGGGTTAGAAAAAATTGGAAAACTGAAAAAGGCAGAGCACTGAGTAGCATCCATAATTCTGCCTTCCTT
This sequence comes from Arvicanthis niloticus, assembly GCF_011762505.2. Lineage (NCBI taxonomy): Eukaryota > Metazoa > Chordata > Mammalia > Rodentia > Muridae > Arvicanthis > Arvicanthis niloticus. The sequence continues at coordinate 3,107 of NW_023046062.1, read as the reverse complement.
GTTTATTGTTTGTCCTTGGTGCACCAATGTCCATGTGTGTCAATTGTCTGTTTTTTCGTTCGTTGTCTGAATGATCAGTGTTCTATGTTTTATGGTGTTCTATGTTTGATGTTCAAAAGATTGTTAAAATTGCTTGATCCACCCCTTAGTCTAGTTTAGGCTAAGAGTTGGTTGTCCTAGAAAAATCTTTGTGACAAGGTGCTTTTATCTTTAAATTACAGCTAGAAAATGCAAGAAATTTTGTTTGGTCTAAATATATAAGATGTGTTGTCATCACTTCATTTTGTTTCTGATTGGTTTTCTACATGTCTTGGTTATAGATTATTGGCCTATAAGTTATTGGATATGATTAAAAATTTACAACTTTAGTAACAGAAAGTTGACTTAAGATTGGTAACTCAGGGTTGGAGTCATTCAGAGACCACATGTATAAAGATAAGATTTAACACAATGTCTATTTAGTGAGATATTAAAAGCTGCACTATCATGCATTCATATATAAGAATTGGCAGCAAAACTTTGTAACATAAGATAATCTACTTGGTGTTGATTTTAGAGAAAATATATTGTTTACATCATTTAAAATTGGTTTTCTTTCTCAAAATTATGTTTATACTCCAATGTTGCAAAAGAAGCTTAAAAATATATAGTTAAACTGCCAATATTCCATTGGCTCCAGTTGGCAGTTCAATCATGAGTTTGAGATTTTTTGATTTGCCCATATTTATAGAGAAAATGATACAGCATGTAGAGTTAAATTAAAGTTGTTTTGTTTTTAAAAAAAATAAAAAAATAAACCTGCAGTGCAGTACAGGCCTAGTTTTTGGGTCAGGCCTCAGAAAACAGGCTAAGAATAAAAACATTTACATTTGAATTAAGACAATGCAGATTGAGCTCAGCAGAAGCTTAAGTGCTGAACATTCCTTTTATCCTGGGTCTTCAAGACCAGCTCCTATGATGGTGTTTTCCAGAATTTGTTTTTTGACTTGCTTGTTTCTTGCAGGGGAGACATTCACAACAAAGAGTTTATGGGCCAGGAGTTATAACTGTACCTGCTAACAAAAAAAATTATTCAATTGTTTTTGTTCCTTTGCATCTGCTTCCTTCTAAATTTGTTAAGAATGAAAATGTATATTGGTTCAATCTATACTTTGGTTGCTCTTGGGTTCCTCTAATGTATATTGGGTTCAATCTATTACTAGCAAGAGACATAAATTTAAATTATGTAACAAATATTAGAGGACAAGGTTGCCTTTAGCTTGGCTTTTATCTGATACTCTCACTCAGCTAAAAAAGATTGGTTATTAAATTAATCAAAAAAAGTTCAAACTTAAGATTTATGAAACTAATGGGGTATTAGAGCCTGACCTGTCTACTCCAGCCGCCATTCCAGTAAATGCTTATAAAATTATTATAGCTCTAAAAGATTATTTTTATACCATTCCTTTACATTTCTGGTAAAGGTGGGAGGTTTGCATTCAATAAATTTGGTCATAATTTTTAACAACCCATGGAGCAATATCATTAGAAAGGTTTGCCTCAAAGAATGGTTAATTGCTTTATATATTAAATATTATATTATATATTATATATTATATATTATACATTATACATTATACATTATACATTATACATTTATTATATATTATATATTATGTATTATGTATTACATATTATACATTATATATTATATATTGTATATTGTATATTGTATTATATATTATACATTATATATTATATATTATAATATGTACATTTACATTTACATTTACATATATATTATCAATATATATATACATTTACATTTACATATATAATCAATATATATACATTTACATTTACATTTACATATATATTATCAATATATATATATACATTTACATTTACATTTACATATATATTATCAATATATATATATACATTTACATTTACATTTACATATATATTATCAATATATATATACATTTACATTTACATTTACATATATATTATCAATATATATATACATTTACATTTACATTTACATATATATTATCAATATATATTATAATATATAATATATAATATATAATATATAATATATAATACATAATATATAATACATAATACATAATACATAATACATAATACATAATACATAATACATAATACATAATACATAATACATAATACATAATACATAATACATAATACATAATACATAATACATAATATATAATATATAAAATATAATATAAAATATATATTATATAATACATAATACATAATACATAATATATAATATATAATGTATAATGTATAATATATAATATATAATATATAATGTATAATATATAATATACATATTATATATTATATTTATATAATATAATATATTATATTTACACAATTTATATAATATAATATATTATATTTATATAATATATTATATAATATATATTATATATTATATTATATATATCACATACCATATATCATAATAAATATATAATATATTATATATTATATATTATATATTATATATTATATATTATATATTATATATTATATATTATATATTATATATTATATATTATATATTATATATTATATATTATACATTATACATTATACATTATACATTATACATTATACATTATACATTATATATTATATATTATATATTATATATTATATATTATATATTATATATTATATATTATATATTATATATTATATATTATATTATATTATATGTCACATGTCACATGTCACATGTCACATGTTGTTATATGTTATATGTTATATATTAATTATATATTAATTATATATTATTATATATTATATATTATAAATTATATATATTATATTATATATTATATATTATATTATATATTATATGTTATATATTGTTGTATACTTATATATATATTATATATATTGTTGTTGCTTTAATAAAATAAATTAAGAGTTTGAATCTTTTAGTGTATA